>NC_043974.1:40002707-40162707 GCF_902148855.1 Sphaeramia orbicularis | reverse complement strand
TAATAATAGCAGGAGCAGTGTAGAAGCTGATATAGAAGACAGTGAAAATGAGGTTTTATTTAGAAGAACTATAAACACACACAGAACCTGCAGATATGCACATCTCATCTTCATCATTTCAACAGTACATACAGTTGTTTTCTGACATGAAATGGGAAAAGCTGCTTTAGTGAATCCCCCCAAAGTCTAGAATCACAGTCAAAAATAAATCAGTGATGCAGTTTTCGAAGTAAAACCGTCACCGACACGTCCTCCGATTCTGTCTGACACATACATTTTTAAAAGGAAATCACATTTATTTTCAAAAACACACATAATGCACCGTTTCAAAATATTCTCAACACACGCCACCTATTCTTAACCTCTGTCAATGGTACCAGTTTGTTTTCAATGAACAATAAATACTTTCTTTTTGCAAAGTGTGAAAGATGCGGCGCTGAAATGAATGAAGTTTTTCTGGTGGTCGTCGGGGTTCACCTCCAGTCAAAACACATTTTCACAATTATGGGGTTTATTTCTTAAGAGGTTTGAGTAACTCCGCATTTTTACGAAACATATTCTCATTTTTTCATCCAATTAATGTCTCGATTCAGCCAGAAAAGTGCGGTGGGATTTCAAAAGGCAGATCTGAAAGGCTGATGTGTCCACTGTTTGGTTCCATTGATGGGAAGGAGCCAAGGTTTTTAATAAAGTGAAGAAAGGCAAACCCAGAGCTGAATAGAAAGAGCTCTAAACATGTCAGTCATATTTGCAGATTTTTGTTGACCATAAATAGAAACTCATATTTCCACTAAATGCTTTGAACGTTTCGCATGTTTTCGGTTTTTATTCAGACATACCTGAAACTCAAATTGCTTTTTTGGATTCATTATGAGCAAAAAGAAAAATGATAAAATCCTGTTTTTATGTCCGTAAAGTACATCCATCCGTTCATGACGGTGGGATAAAAGTTTGGAACTTTTCCTGGCCTTGGCTGGTGATAAATGAGAAATTCAAGAAAGACATGACAAAGGAGGCAAATTACATAGACATATATTTATATGCATATGAATAAAAATACATATACATATTGTACAATATCCTGGCTGGGCATGAAAACAGCTCTGCCAGACCCAAAACAGAAGTAAGCCTCTTTAAATAAGTGCAAAATGTTAATGAGACAAAGAACTGTAAAGCATATATAAAGTCTTTTTTCAGAACGTTTCATTTTGTTTTTCCTGTTAAAATCACACGGAGCAGACATGGAAATACTTGTGCAAAGACCCATTTATAGATATTTATATATAAATTTATATGTATGTACATAGAGTTTGTTCATCAAAGTAGTAGCTGGTGCCATTAGCTTGACATTTAGTAAGTTTACTGCAAAGAAGGAAAAGAACGTTAATGGCCTATGCAGGACCTCGACTGTGCACAAAGAAAACCAAGTAGACTCAGTTCTTTTTTTTTTTTTTTTTTTCTTCAAAATAAAGGAATATTACCACACAATTTCAAAGGATTTTCACCAACCAGCAGACAGATGATGTAGTTAGAGCTGTAAGAAAGCCCTTCAGTATATCTCTGAAAAAAAAGGGGCTTTGAGATGTTGGCATGCTAAACAACAAGTGCAAGATGTCACAGATTGCACACAATGAAAGGAGGGGAAAAAAAAAAAAAAGAGACTGAAAAGAAGTAAGAAAAAGCAGAACTGATGATTAAAAGAACGCACGGAGTTTCTTGTTTAACATGCCTGGAAAATAAGCCAGTCTCTTTCATGAAGACTGTCTCCCTCTTCGCAGAATTGATCCCACATTAGCCGCTCCTCATGGTTGAGTTCACAAGTGAGAAACTGCAGATTTACATGACAATACACCCGAGTAACAGTAACTGGTACTGAAGGCTGAAGGGAAGGACAGAACTGGAGATTTCTTTTGTAACGTGCACACAAAAACAGTCTCAGAGATTTTTTTTCTGCTGCCAAAAAAAAAAAAAAAAACACAATCTTAAGCGATCATTTAATGGAGTAATTTTAGAGAAGAGTTCAATGTGTAAGATTTGCACATGTGCTTAGATGAAGTTTGTGTTGGAGTCCGTTGGCATTTGTTGAAATTCATTCACTCGAAAGGATGCTGGAGCCTATCGGAACTCCTCCATAAATTGTTGAAATTAGATATCTCACTTTTGTTGTTCCAGATGTTGCTGCTGTAGAAGAGCTAAAGCAGGGGTGTCAAACTCATTTTCTTTCGGGGCCCACATTCAGCCCGATTTGATCTCCAGTGGGCCGGACCACAAAATAATAACATAATAACCTATAAATAGTGACAAGTCCAAATTTTTGTCTTTGTTTAGTGCAAATCCCCCCCCCCCCATTAAATTATGAAAATACTTTTATAAACTATCCAAACAAAAAAAATTTAAGTAACCTGAAAAAAATGACATTTCTTAAGAAAAATAAGCACAATTTTAACTATATTATGCCTCAATGTATCATTTCTACAAGTGCAATTTGGATCAGATCTACAAAGACACTAAACACTTAGTAACAGGCAGAAAATTGTTAAAATTGTGCTTAATTTTCTTTAGTCATTTCAGGTTGTTCATATTTGTTCAGATTATTCACATTCTACTGTTACAGGATAGTTTGTAAATGTAAATATTTTCATAATTTAATGTTATTTTTTGCACTAAAACAAAGACAAAAATTTGAAGTTGTCATTATTTATAGACATAGTGTAATATAATTTTTTTCACATCAACCCAGAAGAAAATATAGTCATTATTTTTTGTCGGTTATTCTGCTGTTATTATTTGACTGTAGATCATATTGGTCTGTATGTGGAACCTGAACTAAAATGAGTTCCATAGTCTTGACAGTGGAATTTTTGCACTTTGCAAATTCATCCCACGGGCCGGATTGGAACTGTTGGTGGGCCGCATTTGACCCCCAGGCCACATGTTTGACACCCTGAGTTAAAGAGAAGCACTGAAGAAATCAGGAGCGAACATCAGGATTTTCATGTAAAAAAAACTCCAGGTCTCTACATGACACGGGTGGAACTTTCAAAGATGATTGTTAGCTTAAAAATGGAGTCAAATAAGGCCAACAAACGACAGACTTCAAAACAAACTTCATGGAAGAACACCAGTTTGAATCGGCATGTAGTGAAACCCTTAGCCTTACACCGACAGCTGCAGACTCACACTAACTCCATTATCATCACCCCAAAAACAGAAGCTCATATTCTGTTTTTCAATGTGTAAGATTTGCACATGTGCTTAGATGAAGTTTGTGTTGGAGTCCGTTGTCATTTGGTGAAATGTTGAAGTTAATTGATTCATTTATTCATTTTCCAAATTGCTTAATCCTCGAGAGGATGCTGGAGCCTATCATAGCGCCTCAATAAGTTACTGAAATTGGATATCTCACTTTTATAACCCCGCCCCCCGAATTGGAGGGTTTTTTGCTTGTTTGTTTGTTAAGCAAAGCTTTTGGTTGAATTCATACCAAATTTGGTTTATAGATAGCCAGTGACCCAGAATAGAAATCATAACATTTTGGGAACAGTAGCTCAAAGTTCACATTTTTTTATGATTTTTAAAAATCTTTTTTTCCCCATTTACTTATAATGGACAAAATTTAAATTGTTTGTAGCAGCAAAACTATTGGTTGAATTCATACTAAATTGGGTTTAGAGATTGCCAGTGACCCAGAATAAATGTCAAAACAGGTCAAAGTTCAAATTTTAATGAATTTTTAAAATATTTTTTTCCCCCATTTACTTATAATGGGCGAAATTTCAAATGTCTGTAGCTGCAAAACCGTTGGTTGAATTAAGGCCAAATTAGGCTTATAGATTGCCAGTGACCAAAAATACATGTCATTACATTTTGGGAAAAGTAGATCAAAATTTCAGTTTTTGATGAATTTTTTTTTTTTTTCACCATTTACTTATAATGGGCAAAATTTCAAATGTCTGTAGCAGCAAAACTATTGGTTGAATTCATACCAAATTGGGTTTATAGATTGCCAGTGACCCAGAATAGAAATCATTACATTTTGGGAAAAATAAGTCAAAGTTAAATATTTTTATGAATTTTTCAAATCTTTTTTTTCCCCCATTTACTTATAATAGGTGAAATTTTACATGTCTATAAAAACATCAATTTTGTTTCAATTTACTTCTAACTTGCTACATATACAGAGGCAGCTGATATGCTGACATCACCACATGCATAGACATGATGTCATCAGCTGGATCGATGCCAAAATAAGCTACAATACGAGGGGCGGGGTTTGTTGTGCCTGGCACCACTTGTTCCAGATGTTGCTGCTGTAGAGGAGCAGAGGAGAAGCACTGAAGAAGACAGGATTTTCATTTTAAAAAACAACCCCAGACCTCTACATAGAACTCAGTGCATACAGGCTGTTGACACGGAGACAACAAAGATGATCGTCAGCTCAGAAATGGAGTTAAATCAGGCCGACAAACAACAGACTTCAACACAAACTTCATGAAAGCGCTGCAGACTCACAGTAACTTCACTATCATCACCTCAGAACAGAAGATGATGATACTTAAACATGTCAGCATCAGAAGCATCACAAATAAAACCACGTGTTGTTTTTGAAGCTTAAATCATAAAAATATTGTGTCAGGCTACGTTTCAACTTCTAATCTCATTTCATGTGATTACCTTTTCTTCAAAAAAACATCCCTCTGGGGGTGACCTAATGTAGTTAGGGACAGTAACACATGGCTGTAGAGGTATTTTTGTTTTCAGTTTGTAAAACAGTTGAAAATGGAACCAATGCAGACTTCTATAAGCTAACTTGTCATCACTGGATGGTTGATTCCCAAGTGTAAGTGTTCTAGTTTTTTGTAAATATGCAAAAGAAAATAGCATTGCTTGCCATTTCACAGGGTCTGACACACACATACACACACACACACACGATCTGGGTATTTACTTAACAAAACATGAAAATCTCCTCAATTTGTGTTATTTACAGACCTCATTTTCATGTAAACACCCTCTCCTAAAAAGTCAATTTTTTTTACTCTTGCATTCCTCTTCTGTCATCTAACTTATGTTTTTAAAAGCACAATAACTTACTCTCACAATCTTCTGCAGATACTAACAGTAGTTGGGTTTTTTATATATATATTTTTTATGCTATTTTTCTTTTGCATGCCATTTTTAAATGCCACTTTGTTTTGGTTGTTTTCCTATTTAAAATACTCCTTTTCAATTTAGAACCATAAAGACCCAGCGCTTCTTTGGTGGCAGTTCCCAAATTAATTTTTCTCTCTATTTAACCTTTCTTAAGTGATTTATCACTGTTTATTATAATATTATCCTCTGTATTTAGTGTCTTTTCAACATAAATGAGATGTTTTCCTCTACTTAAGCCGTTGATCATGTTGATGTTCATTAAAGCTCATTTCATTAAAGAGAAAACTGAAGAAAACGTGACATTTTCAACAAATATACCGATAACTTATGTGATTTATCACCATTTATTATAATATTATCCTCTTTATTTCATGTTTTTCTCATGAAAATCGGGTATTTTCGTATATTTAATTCTCTGATCATGTAGATGTTTATAACAGCTCAGAGTAAAGTTGTGGGTTCTTATATCAGAAATAGAGAAAACTGAAGAAAAAGTGACTTTTTCAGCAAATAGATCAATAACTGAATGTAAAAACAAGTGTGTCCATCCACTGTCATTGATCCAACTCTGTGGGTTTTACTGGTGAATCAATGTTGTAGAAGATGACAGTGTTTCCATGGTAACTACGGAGCCTCCGAACATCCAAATGGGTCATATCTGATGACCATGAAAAGATGAAAAACTGTATTTTACCCAATTATTGACATGTATTGTTAAATTCAGTGGATTAAACATTTTTGATCAATAGATGAATCTGGTCGCCAGTGGCTCTTTGGGTCTTTATGGGTTAAACATCTTAATTTGTTTTGATAAATATTAAACTTCAATTCAGTGTTTCAGTGTGGAAAGCTGGACAGAGCCTCTGAACGTCCAAATGGGTCATATCTGATGACCACGAATGGATGAAAAACTGCATTTTACACCAATTATACTGGGTTACAAAAAAATGTTTTTTGCAAGTTGTTTAGGTTTTTTCAACTGAATTAGGACCATTTTGCACCGCTAAATCCAAAAATGATGTCTGTTTTTCTCAATCAGGTCAGGTTTTTTTGCTAATTTGATTTTGAAAAATGTGATCTTCTCACAAAATTGATTACATTTTTGTGACTTTATCAGTTGATGTTTTATATAGTTCTCACCCAAAATAGGTTTTAAGAGAAAAAAAAAAAAATTTCTAACAGGATTCCTGTTAGGTACAATGGTGTATTCACCGCAGATGTAGCAGAATACGTCAGGCTTATTTTTGCAAGATCTTCTAGTCGAAGCCATTTCATTCACCTGTAATATTAAAAAAAACAATCATAAATTGGCAAAAGTAAAATCTTCAGAACTCGTTTATTGCAAGAAATATGAAAGAATTTTGTATCATATGATGTGAAAATGCCCATAAATGTAAGCAAAAATGTTAAAAAGCCAATATGTAGCATAGTTCAGAAAGTTGACCTGATTGAGCAAAATTACTGTGATTTTTGGATTCAGCACACCAAAATTATCCTAAATCTGCTCAAAAAACTGAAACAATAAATTTGTTGTTGACCAGTGTTATTTACATGGATTGATAAGATTAGTGGATTAATAGATATTAAATATTTTAGATTGTTCGATGGTTTTGGTCACCAGTGGCTGTTTGGGTCTTTATGGGTCTCTAACTAATATTTTCATTGTACAGAGAAACTTGAATCTTTACTGTACACATGACAATAAAACGCTTTGAATCCTTGAATCAAGTGAGTAAAGCCTGATCAAGTATTACCTCAATAATCTGAAAAAAGTACACTCTGGCAAAAAAAAAAAAAAAAAAAATGACCGCACTCAGTAAAAACAGGGTTTTATAAAGGGCCTTACATGAGAAGTAAGCTTCCTGACCTTTCAGCTCCATCTCTCTACTCAATATTTGATGGGCCAAGCTTGTGAATTATGGATGTTGCTTATAGAAAATAATACAGTGTTCAACAACAGCACAGGAGCAGCGCTGCAAAGAGCCGTGAGGAGATAACAGGGCTCGGTGTAGGCGCTGCTGGGGTCTGAACACAACAAAAACAAATCACCAGCTGGTGCTACACAGGTGCAAAAAGGACCGGTGAGCTGGAGGTTTTCATAGGCTCGGGGGTCAGAACCTTTTTATGTACTACGCAAGGAATGTAGCTGCGAATATGCCTGGCTTTTACTCGTAAGCGCCTTTTTTAAACTGATGTCATGGGAGTGTCCCTGTTTTAATAGCTGTCAAAGCACCTCAAAGGACCGTGAGAGAAAGAGATCAGGAAAATATATTACAGCTCACAAAGAGAAATGAAAAAATAAGAGGTGAAATAAGAAGTAGGCGAGGGACAGAAATAATGAAAAAGGCCAATAACCCATCTGACATGCACAAATTGAGGGCAAACGGTTTCATATTGCAGGATCTTTGCAGGTGAGTTTTGAATTTCTTTGGGGGCGTCAAAGCGTCAGAGAGAGAAATGTGGAGGAAATAAATACAGCAGCTGATCTGTTTTGTTTCGTATCTTTATCCTCTCCTGAGTGTGGTTGAACATATGCTAAAATGCATGACTCCACGACTTGTTTCTAGGTCAGTTCTGGTTCAGATGAATTACCGAGCGGTTACATGAAAGACCGCCGCAGTTGTTCGGGTTAGCTGCTTTGAATACGGGAAAAAAAAAAAGCCACACAAAGCCGGCGTTTTCAATTACCTGTTAATTAAAAAGGCTTCGAATGCAACGGGGACTTTGGAGAATGCGTCAACACCATCAAAGGTAAAGTGCTTCCAGCGGGAGGAAATCTTATAGATGGGTCGAGGTGATGTCTAAAAGGACGAGTGAAATGTTGGTGGGAAACATGAATTCAAATGTGAAGGAATAAAAAGCATGAATGATGTTTTCACATGAGGGGCAACAGGTTATTTCAACCCAACCACGAACTTGGACATTTTCTTATTATCGCTGATGTGATGCAACAATTAATGGGAATGTGTTTACGTGAAGTTTGTGTTGATTGGAGTCGGTTTTGTGCCTCCGACATGTTTGATAATGTGAAGCTAACGGTAGCTACTTAAAAGAAACCAAATATTCTAATTAACATATCAAATCTTAAGTTTTAAAAGTCTTGAATTTACTTTTAATACCTTAAAAAAAAGAGTCTTAAAAAGGTATTAAATGTTACATGGTGGGTCTTAATTTATGATGCCATAAACTTGTTGGCTGTGTTGTGTTTAAATGTGTCTGGGAAAGATGAAAAGTACGTTCTTCTACTCCGTTCCAACCCGACAATTTACATTGAAATTAGAAACTAATTATCGCAAACTTTGCAGCCCCCGGTGAGAAATGATTAAAGGCGCTGGAGTAAATAAATGCATTTTCCTAAATTCTATGAGTCACAAATTTTTAGGCGGTGAAATGGGCATTAAATTCTGTTCTAAGCAGTCTTAAAAAGGTCTAAAAAAAGCCTTAAATTTAGCTTGTAGAAACCTGTAGGAACCCTGTCAAATTGTCTTGTATTGTTTCTGGCCGCTTATCTCTGACTATATTTCTTAAAACTAGAAGAATAGCTACTTTAGAACATTCAACAAAACATAGCACAAAAATTCTGACTTTTAAGGAAGTTAAAGACAACAATCTTTTTCGTCCTCTGAGATACAATTCAATCTTTTAGCTTGTTACTGGTTACATGTAGCTATATATTAAGTAAAATGTCTTAAGTTAGATAAATTTTATTTAAAAATTAAAACATTTCTGATGAAAAACATGCTTGACAGACTAATTTTCTTATTAGAAAAACTGAGACTCATTTCCCAGA
This sequence comes from Sphaeramia orbicularis, assembly GCF_902148855.1. NCBI lineage: Eukaryota > Metazoa > Chordata > Actinopteri > Kurtiformes > Apogonidae > Sphaeramia > Sphaeramia orbicularis. The sequence continues at coordinate 40,153,763 of NC_043974.1, read as the reverse complement.
AACAAATTTTATACTTTCTTGGAAGTCTTTTGTTGTTGCTTTTAGCCAACTCCATGTTGAGGTTAGTGCACACTGCTGCTGCTGTAGAGGAGCAGAGGAGACACTGGAGATGTTGGGGGTGAGTGTACTAATGGTAAATGGAACCAAAAACAGAGTCAGCCCTGCGATGAACTGCGAAATGTCCAGAGTGTACCCCGTAGCTGGGATAGGCTCCTAGTGACCCCCGTGACCCTAGTGAGGATAAAGCGGGTTCAGAAAATGAATGAATGAATGAAGGAACCAAAAATGGACTGGTCCTCTAAATCAGTGTTGTCATCGTTATAATGGATGCAGACAACAAGTACAGCTGTTATATTAGAAATGGAGTTAGCTAAAACAGACAGCAGCACGAACTTTACGCACAAATGTATTGAAATGAACCTCTACTGAACTTATTCAAAAATTTAAAAACATTAATTTCCATGGATTTTAATGATGGATTAGCTGGGTTGAGCAACTAAAAATTCTCAGATTCAAGCTTTGTAAAGGTGATAAATGTGAATGTTCTCTAGTGAATGGACAGTAAAGCGAACCAACCCTGCAAAACACCTGCAAATACACATTTGTAATTTTGGGCTTGGGAAATAAAATTATGTTTTTTTTTGTTTTTCCTTATGGGAGGGGGGGTTGTTTTTGTTTTGCTTTTGTTTTTTATTTGGATTTTTTTTTTTGCTGTTTAGTTTTTTCCCCTACACTGGAAAAAAGCAAAATCTTACCAAGTGTATTTTTCTCATTTCTAGTCAGAATATCTCACTACACATTTTTTTGGGCTTGAATTCAGCAAAAAAAAATCTGCCGATGGAACAAGTGAAAATTATCTTTGTAAGATTTCTTGAAATAAGATTTTCCAGATCTTTTGTGCAAAAATTAGTTCTTATATCTCACTGAAAAGTGACTCTTTAGGTGATTATGTCTTATTTTAAGTGTGATGAGACATTTTGACCAGAAATGAGTAAAATACACTTGGTAAGATTTTGATTTTTTCCAGTGTATCATTTTCGGAAAGAGTAACATTAAAAAATTTAAATTAGAAGTAACTAAAGTAAGTGAGTAACTAAAATTGCATACTGGTGACTTACAGCCCCAGACTAGATGACATGGAAGACAGGTGAAAAATGAACACTGCAGTTTTATCTCTGGAGTAAATATCAGACTCACAGCTCAAGAGCTCTAATGTTGTTCTCTGAATTCAAAATTCACCCAAAACTCTGGCAGATATGTAATTAAATATGCAAGAAGTAAGATTCCCACACATTTGTGAGCTTGCATGAGGTTTGTGTTATTAACCGATTGTGAGTTGACTCCGTTTCTCTGCTATCAGTCGTTAAGTAGTTGTAGAAACGCAGAGAAAACATTAAAGAACTCAGGAGTGAGCATAAACGTTAGTGAGCCCCGTACACAGAAACACTTCACAGGGCACCACGGTGGATTTTGGGACAGCTGAAACAATAGTTAGCTTCGTTTGCTAATATCAAGTACTTTAGCGCTGAGAGCCACTCAATCATTTGAAATTAGATAAGCCCATTTCTAAGTCCACACCACACTTCCACTATAAAATAAACTTCACATAAACACGCAAGCATATGCAAATCTTACATACTGAACCTTTAACATATGTATTTGAAAAACTTTGTTTTTTTGAGTCTGCTGTGGAAAACAAGAACATTTTTGTCATAAAGAAAGTGGAAAATGAATCTGGGTTTAAAGGAAGCTCAACTTGCGTAACTGATGGGAGGTCAGACGTGTGGCACCTCCTAAACTTTATCCATAACTGCTTTGGCAGCGTCTAACCAGCGTTTTTATTTTCTTTTTTCTTCTTTATACCTCACTAATGGATCTAGATATGTGATTTTGCACCTTTTGTCCAGATCCTACCACATATTTCATACACAAACACAACCAAATAAAGAATTTACAAAAACTACCTCTGGACACCAAACAGACTGATATTAAATTGCTACAATTCTTTTTTTTTTTCTGTGTTTCTTCCTTAAAGTGATAGCACATAAACTAAAATCAAACATGGCCACTTGTTTGGGAATATGTGTACAAACTGCTCTTTTTGAAACTCATTCAGACACTGATTCAAGTCTGAACTATCCATGTCAAGTTTTTTTTTTTTTTTTTTCCTGAACAGTAAATGAAGGCCTGTATAGAGAGAAAGCACACACACACAAACTTACTGGACAAAAGTGAAGAGTCACTTGAAACCACTGCAAAGAGAGTAGAGATAAAAACATCTGTTTGTCAGGGTTCACGCAACACACACACGTCATTGTTGTGAAAATTCACAAGTTAGTTTTTTTTTAATGTGCGAGAGTGACGTGTTGACTCTCTGCCACATCACGTCCTGTTCACCGTTTTATACGAATGTGCCAAAACAGAACACAAAATAGTGCCTCAAGGAAGGATCCCTCGTCCTTTTTCACATTTCTGGTGATCCAGGTTGTGTTTTCTTTTTTGTATCTGCCATCTCGTCGGCCGCTCAGGTATGAAAGAGATGGCAGCGTGAGAGACGGAGAAGAGGACCCAGACCCCAGTCCCCGTACATCCTAAAGGTGGATGTCTAACCTAGGAAACCGTCTTCTTCCCCCCCAGATCTGCCTCCTTCCTGTCCAATCGCATATACGGCTCAAAAGCTGAAGAACCACAGCCGTAGGTGGATGTCAGTTCATGATGTGCACCGCCCAGCAGCGGCATGGAGAAGCAGAGGGAATGAGGAGGCGGGACCCCCAGCCGTGGTGATGGAGGGGTCCCGCCCAGCGACGGCAGCGACAGCCCAAAAGTCCCTCCTGGTAGGGAGCTGGGCGGAGTGCTGCTGCTCATCCCAGGTGAGGTGGACGAGCCTCCGCCGGGGCTGCTCAGCAACGAGCCGTTCGCCGGGTGGGGAGGGGGCCCCAGGAGAGGGTTGGGCGGCGGGGCGGGGCCCGACAGGAGGCGGCCCTGCTCCAACAGACGCAAGATGTTGCAGGTGGCCAGTGACTCGGAGCTGGAGGAGGAGCGTTTGTCCGAGTCCTTGGTGGTGTCCTTTTTCTGTTTGGTCCGGCGGTTTTGAAACCACACTTTGACCTGGAACAACACAACCAGAAGAAACAACACAACAGTCAACACTTTTGTATCACTTCATTTTGGTACATTTTGAATTTACTCTGAGTTTGGTAAATCTCACTTTTTCCCAACCCTGTTACCACACAAAAATGTTGACCATGGACACACAATCTCTGCATCACAATTTATAATAAATGATCAACAAAATGTATTTAAATAACCTCAAACTTTGCTGTTTTAATGTACAGTCACAGAAAAAATGATTAGACCGCCCTTGTTTTCTTCAGTTTCTTGTTCATTTTAATGCCTGATATTCAGTGCAAATCAACCTAAAGGGGATCAGACCTGTAAAATACTATCATAACATCACGTTTTAGTGTAAAAAAAAAAAGGAAAATTACAACAAAATGTTAATAGTTACAAAACATAATTTAAAAAAAAATTGAATAACCTGAACAAATACAGTCAGAAAAAATTATTAGACCACCCTTTGTTTTTTTTTCAATTTCTTGTTCATTTTAATGCCTGGTACAACTAAAGGTCCATTTGTTTGGACAAATATAATGATAACAACAAAAATAGCTCATAGTAGTTTAATTTCAGAGCTGATATCTATCCATTTTCCATGTTTTCTTGATAATAACCAAAATCACTTCAGTTCTTCCATCAATATCTATGGCATTGTACTGACAAAAACAGTGCTTTTAGACATTCCATGTTTTCTTTTCTGTCTGTTTTAGTCACATGATACACACAGGAGTTAGTACTGGATTGTATAACCATTGTTTTTAATGACATTGATGGTCTTATTTTTTCTGCGACTGTATAAACATTGGAGAACTGGAGTTCAGGTCCTGACTCCATCTTTACAGACATTTTTCTGTATCTTTAGTATCTTTCCTTTAAAAATATAAAGCAGAACATGAAACACATTTCACTATGTATCTGTGATTTGCAGAAACATTAACCCATAAAGACCCAGTGCTACTTTTGTGGCAGTTCCCAAATAATTTTTTCTCTCTATTTAACCTTTCATATGTGATTTATCACCTATTATTATAATATTATCCTCTTTATTTCATGTTTTTCCAGTGAAAATCAGAGTAAAGTTGAGGGTTATTATATCAGAAATAGAGAAAACTGATGAAAAAGTGACATTTTCAGCAAAGATATAAATAACTGAATGTAAAAACAAGTGTGTCCATCCACTGTTATTGATCCAACTCCATGGGTTTTACTGCTGAATCAATGTTGTAGAAGATGACAGTGTTTCCACGTTCACAGTTGGTTTTTTTCTCAATATTTAACCTATTTTAAGTGTTTTTTCACCATTTTTTGTAATATTCTTTTATTTTTAGTTTTTTCAATGTAAATCATGTATTTTCCTATATTTAATTCACTGATCATGTAGATTTTTCTAACAGCTCAGAATAAATTCAAAGGCTATTTTTTATCAGAAATAGAGAAAACTTGAGGAAAAGTGACTTTCTGTCAAATCTATCATTAAAAGAACATAAACCCAGTGTGTCCATCCACTGTCATTGATCCAGCTCCATGGGTTTTACTGCTGAATCAGTGTTGTAGAAGATGACGATGTTTCCACGGTAACTACGGAGCCTCTGAACATCCAAATGGATCATATCTGATGACCACGAAAAGATGACAAACTATATTTTACACCAAATATTTACATGTATTGATAGAATTAATGGCTCTAAGGTTATTAAACGTGTGGATGCTTTTGGTCACTGGTGTATATTAAATCATTATTTAATTAACTTAAATGTTAATTAACCCATAAAGACCATTTTACAGACTGTATTTTACACCAATTATTTACATGTATTGATAGGATTAATGGATGAACCGGTATTAGACAGTTTAGGTCAGTAGATGGTTTTGGTCATCAGTGGGTGTGTGGTTAATTAACCCTTTCATGCATACTGGTCACTACAGTGGACAGCTATTCTACAGCTGTTCCCTTGGATATTCATGGATTTTGTTGTTCTTTTCGTTTTTTTGTTTTTTTTTAACACATATCTTTATTAAAGTTTTAAGACACTACATATCTTTTCTGACATGAATTGGTAACATTATGTAGATCTCTCCTGAGCATAAACCACCAGAATCACAAGCCCTCCCCATAGTTTTCACACAATTTATCAGTAAATACATGTTTTTGTGCGTCAAAAATTAAACATGTGGTGTCCAGCTGAGTGGACATTTTTGCAACTTCATGAAAAATAGGTTCATAAGATTTTTTTTTTTATTATTATTATTATTATTATTATTATTATTATTATTTTAATGTTTTTTTTTTTAATTTTTAAAATTATTTTTATTTTTTTATTTATCTATTTTTCAGAAGAAAATTTTCAATCGCATTGTTTTTTTCATGCCTAAAGAGGAATAAAAACACTCAGGAAAAAATTTTGATTAAGGTTCTCATAATTTGTGCATGAAAGGGTTAAATAGCAACGTCTCAAACTGGTGGTTGAGTGGATAATTCTGCCAAAAGCGTAACTTCCTAAAGTGCAGTGAGTTGAAGTGTCGCTGCGTTTAACCCACACATGCTAATGCTTTTTGAACTGGCATGTTAGCTCCTTTTGGATTCACACACGTTAACTCATTTAAAGTCCTTTTGCATGCCCGAAGATTGATAAATTGTACTGTGTGTGTGTGTGTGTGTGACTGACTTCTGTGTGACCTCTGCTTCATACATACGTACCACGGTATGTAGCATGTTCTGTGTGTGAGCAGCGAGCACGCAACACCTTAATGATAAACCAGTCATACACGCATAAATCCGTGCAGAACAAGCAGAGATGCTGTAATCCCCTGGTATCAGCTATTGGATCAGCTGTGTTGTTTTTCTCTGCGCATTTGATCATGGTCGGTCCCGTGAATGCACTTTAACTCTTCTTACACTTCAGAGCTCCGAGGGGCTAGAAATGCAAGCCAACAGCGAGTTATCACTTTACCACCCTATATTTATAGCGGTATGGAGAGGGAGATGGGAGAATTCAGTCACCTCAGAGGCACTGGAAGGTAAAAAGACTTCCTTATACATGCAAAAATGCAAATATATTCACACAGAACAGTTTAACAGCTATGGAGTTGAGTGCCTGCGTTTGCTCTGGTGCTTCCTACCGCTTTTGCATGAAAACATTGAAAGGAAGCCCCCACGGAGGGAGAGATTTAAAACTTAACTGAGCTCTTTTCACTGTGACGGAGAATAGACTAAACTTGACTGAACACATGAACTCATAAAGACCCAGTGTTACTTTTGTGGCAGCTCCTAAATGATTTTTTTCCCTATTTCTACCTTTCTTAACTGATTTATCACCAATTTTTTTTTTATAATACACTGTAAAAAAAAAAAAAAAAAAAAAAAATCTGTAATTTAAGAATTTAGAATTTTTACTGTTTATTTTAGATTTTTCCTGTATTTTTAAGACACAGGAAAATATCAATGAAATGACAAAAACAGACTGTGATTTTTACACGTCAAATGTAAAATAACATGAAAAAGCTGTAACTGTGAATAACCATAAAATTTCCATTTTTAAAAGAATTTTTTTCTTTTTTCACAGAAAAATACTGTTAAAATACATTTGCAAATGTATCGTAGTTTCACAAATATTTCTTTTCTATTCATGAGATTAAACTGTTAATTTAAAGTTTAATAATGTAAAAAAAAAATAATAAAATGAGATAAAATTACTGACAATTAACTGTAAAAGAAGTATTAGTATAAGTTTTACAAGACTTGTTTCTTAATTGACAAATATCTTGTACAATTACGTGAGGTGTCACAACAAAAATGTTAAATAAATGTATTTTTGTGAATGTATAACATATATAAGCAGTGATAAACTGTCCAAATACAGTTTTTATTAGTGGATTGTGCAACTTTGTCTCATTGAAAATTATTTATATATATATTTAAAGGTAATTTGATTGTTTTAATACATGTAAATGTTCTTTATTAAACATTAAAACGTCAAAAAACTATGCAAAATCTCATGTAAAGTTTGGGCAAAAAACTGTATTTTATTTATGGAAAATTACCGTATTTTTATGAGATGTTATTTTCCGTTATTTAACAGTGTTTTTTTGGCACCCCAGCTGCCGGAATAATACCGTTTTTTTTACAGTTTTTTTTTTTACATCTGATAAAAACCGCACAGGAAATATAAAAAAAAAAAAAACTCACTCGATTAAAAGCTAACAAGAAAAAGTGCCTCAATCATGTGTTTTCCTGTATTTAATTCACTGATCATGTAGATGTTCATGAAAAGTCAGAGTAAATTCAAAGTTAATTATATCAAAACAGAGAAAAATGAAGATAAAGTTACTTTTTCAGCAAAGATATTGCACACTGAATGTAAAAACAAGTGTGTCCATCCACTGTCATTGATCCAGCTCCATGGGTTTTACTGCTGAATCAATGTTGTAGAAGATGACGGTGTTTCCACGGTAACTACGGAGCCTCCCAACATCCAAATGGGTCATATCTGATGACCATGAAAAGATGACAAACTGTATTTTACACCAATTATTTACATGGATTGATAAGATTAGTGGATCAACAGGTATTAAACAGTTTAGATCAGTAGATGGTTTTAGTCGTCAGTGGTTGTTTGGGCTTTAATGGGTTAATTACATTCAATAATGTTAGAATTAACTTGCTATTTCACCCATAAAGACCCAGTGTTACTTTTGTGGCCATATATTTAAGTGATTTATCAACATTTATTATAAAACAGTCCTCTGTATTTTGCATTTTTCTAGTAAAAATCAGATATTTTCTGATATTTAATTCACTGATCGTGTAAATGTTCATAAAAACTCAGATTAAAGTTGAGGGTTATTACATCAAAAACAGAGAAAACTGGAGAAAAAGTGACTTTTTCAGCAAAATGTATGATTAACTGAACATAAGTGTCTCCATCCACTGTCACTGATTCAATTCCATGGGTTTTACTGGTTTGGCTGTTTGGGTTTTTATGGGTTAATATTAATTTTATCTGGATTTATTAATGCATTGTGAGAACGATTATAGTGTAAAAACATGACTTATTCTGGATTAGAACAGAAAGGGAACACTGGGTGGAACTCCAGTTACTTTGAGGGTCATAGTTCAAACTGTTTACGTCACAGGGCTTTGGGAGTCACATTGTATGAAAGATGTCACATGCAGCTACGTTAATGGCAAAAAAAAAAAAAAAAAAAAGAAGTCTAAACTGTGTCAGAATAATACTTGTGGAAAAAGTAACAGTAATGTCTCTCTGCTCTAGTGAAGACATCATCCAGAATAAAGGCAGTGCAATACAAACCCATTATAAAAATCATAAACAGATGGGGAAAAAACATCAAACTTCAATTGCAATGTTCTGAGTACCGTTCTAGAAATCAAAATACTTATTGAACCCAGAAAAGTTTGACGTCTTCCAACCCATTTAAAGTTTGAACCGAGTTCCTACTTTAAATCAAAATGTTGTGTGGCTCCGTAAAAGAGTGGGTTTGATCATTTTTGCAACATTTTCCCATTGAAAATAAGAGGGAATTTTTTATTTTTTTTGTGTGCAATTTTTGTTTCCATGGCAACCGTTCAGCGGCACACTATTCATTTGCATGGGTTTTCATTTCCTTTTCACATTTTTCTGCTTTCTGTTGTGATGACTTACAAGATGAAATTTGTCGCGGAAAAAGAAGAAACATTTCAAATATTGAAGCGTATAACAGGTATATGACAAAGGGCAAGAGAAGAAAAGGAGGATCACAATTGACATCTGCAACCATGATCCTCTGTCACGGCAGCGAACTTCTCCCAGCTTCCACCATCACGCCACCCGCAGCAGATTGAGAAAAGCTCGCTGAACTCTGGCTGTCCTTGTCCTCCATGTTTAATTGATGGGCCACAGTGTAGCTTTAATGTATAGCGTGTGGAAAAGTTGGGGCTGTGTTGGATGTTGATTGGAGGGCACGGTGGGGTCAGAGCAGATCGCTGCACACAGAGCCCCCTCTGAGAGGAATCACACACATGAAAAATACATAATCCTGACCGAGTTTCACTATACTCTCACTGCTGCTGCTGCTGCTGCTTCTGCTGCTCTGAGGCATGCTGGGTCGAAGGTCACAACTCAAAACTGTCCAGCTTTCCACACTGAAACACTGAATTGAAGCTTAATATTTATTTATCAAGACAAATTAAGATGTTTAACCCATAAAGACCCAAACAGCCACTGGCGACCACATCCATCTACTGATCTAAAATGTTTAATCCACTAAATTTAACAAAATATGTAAATAATTGGTGTAAAATACAGTTTGTCGTCTTTTCATGGTCATCAGATATGACTCATTTGGAAATTCTGAGGCTCCGTAGTTACCGTGGAAACACCGTCATCTTCTACAACATTGATTCACCAGTAAAACCCATAGAGTTGGATCAATGACAGTGGATGGAGACACTTGTTTTAACATTTAGTTATTGATATATTTGCTGAAAAAGTCACTTTTTCTTCAGTTTTCTCTATTTCTGATATAATAACAGTCAATTTACTCTGAGCAGTTATAAATATCTAAATGATCAGTGAATTAAATATACGAAAATACCTGATTCACATCGAAAAAAGTCTAAATAAAAAGGATAATATTACAATAAATGGAGAAAAAACACTTAAGATAGGTTAAGTGTTGAGAAAAGTAGTACTGGGCCTTTATGGGTTCATTAAACGTGACAAAATTACATTTTTATTTTAATAAATCTTTAAGAAAAACATTAAGTTCTCTCCAGAAAAAAATAAGAAAGAGCAAACACATTTTAAACAAATTATTAGGTGATGAAATGATGTCAAATTTTTGGGGACACCCTGTATTATAACCTTGCTCTGTAGTTACCGTGGAAACACCGTCATCTTCTACAGCATTGATTCACCAGTAAAACCTATGGAGTTGGATCAGTGACAGTGGATGGACACACTTGGTTTATGTTCAGTTAATGAAAGATTTGACCGACAAAGTCACTTTTCCTCCAGTTTTCTCTTTTTCTGATATAATAGCCTTTGAATTTACTCTGAGGTGTTAGAAAAATCTACATGATCAGTGAATTAAATATATGTAAATACATGATTTACATTGAAAAAACTCAAAATAAACAGGATAATACTACAAAAAATGGTGAAAAACACATAACATAGGTTAAATATTGAGAAAAAAATCAACCGTGAACATTCAAACACCGTCATCTTCTATAATATCGATTCACCAGTAAAACCCATCAAGTTGGATCAATGACAGTGGATGGACACACTTGTTTTATGCTCAGTTATTGATAACTTTTCTGAAAGTGTCACTTTTTCTTCAGTTTTCTCTGTTTCTGATTTAATAACCTTTGATTTTACTCTAAGCTTTAATGAACATCTACATGATCAACTGACTAAATATAGGAAAATATCTCATTTAAACTGAAAATACGCTAAACACAGAGGATAATATTATAATAAACAGAGATAAATCACTTTAGAAAGGTTAAATAGAGAGAAAAATTTATTCAGGAAGTGCCACCAAAGAAGCATAAATGTATAAAATATAAAAATTGAAATAGAATAATTTAACATGGAAATTAAAACAACCAAACAAAATGAAATGCAAAAAAAAAGGGCATAAAAAATATATATTTATTTAAAAAAAACTACTCCTTTTACTATCTGCAGAAGATTGTGAGAACAAGTTATTATATTTTTAAAAACAAGCTAGATGACAGAAGAGAAGTGTAGAAAAATGAGACACTTAAAAGAGTAAAAAAGTGGATGGAAACACTTACTTTTACATCCAGTTATTGATATCTTTGCTGGAAAAACTCCCTTTTTCTTTTGTTTTCTCTGTTTCTGATATAATAACCCTCAACTTTAATCTTTAATTTTCATACATCTACATGATCAATGAATGAAATATAGGAAAATACATGATTTACATTGAAAAAACTCAAAATAAAAAGGATAATATTACAATAAATGGTGAAAAAACACTTAGGATAGGTTAAATATTGAGGAAAAAAATCTACTTTTAATCTGAGCTTTTATGAATATCTACACGGTCAGTAAATTCGATACAGGAAAATACATGGTTTTGACTGAAAAACCATAAAATACAGAGGATAATATTATAATAAATGGTGATAAATGACTTCAGAAAGGTTAAATCTAGAGAAAAATTCATTTGGGAAGTGACACAAAAGGGTCTTTATGGGTTAAAGAAATAATATCATCAAGTATTAAAACAACAACACTGTTACTAGTTGTTTGTTAAATACATGTTCAGTCAGTTAATGAATTGCCTGGATTAGTTTGATTCCTACTTTCAATATAAATTCCAGTTCAGTGTAGATCAATCTGAAACAAGTGACCTCATTTTGAACCACAGATGTATAGAATGTACAAACAGCCTCTATCTCTTATTAATAAGTGGATGATTAACCACTAATTAATGCCTGAGAGAGCAGGGGAATATGTTTGTTAGGTTTTACAGCATTCATTTATGCAGAAAATACATCTACTGTCACATATTATAATGTCCTATTTTCACCCAAAACATGTAAACACAGCAGCGATAATAATACATATACTTCCTTAAAAAGTCTGTTTAATATGTGGTCACATCTGATTAACAACCTCGCTTCATTTTTACAATATGTACGAATATAAACAGGCATTTTTGAGTCACATTAGGAAAAAATAATCACATTCAGATGGAATATTTACTGTTTCTTAATTATAGTCGAGACTGTTTTTAGCTTTTGTTTAAACTATCCCTTATTCCTTTCTTACTTTTTTTTAATCTTTCTGCGCTTTCCTTTTGTTTCATGTTTTATTCTCTATGATTTTAATGTAATTGTATGCCTTTGTAAAGCACTTTGAATTGCCTTTTGTATGAAAGGTGCTAGAGAAATATAAATTTGCCTTGCCTTGTCAAAAAATACCATTAACTCTTCTAAAATGTGCAATAAACAAATGATGTATTGCATTACAGGCTGTTTCTTTTCATTTCTATACTGAATATAAGCCATAGAAGTACCAAAGATGAATTGAATTAATATTAAAGGAAAAATGGAGCAATAAAGTATGAAGTAATTTGATTAATTTAAAGCAGATTTAACCAAGCGATGTTTCACAATTTGCTTCGGTTTATTCATTAATTCGTGACATTTATTGTTAACAGCAGGAGACTTCCACCACAATGTTGTGTATTTTACAATAAAAGATCAATTTTGCATCAAATCAACGAACATTCAAATTTTTTTTTATAACTTCAGTTTAAAAAGTTTCACTCCAGGCACTTTTTATGAATTTTAAATAAGATGATTTTAAAGACAGAAAATGATGAAATACGATCACACCATGACAATAATTTATATTTTCAAATATTCATCCTATCTTTTTACTTCAAAAAAAGGCGAAAAGAATTATTACTAATGCAGATTTTAATGCACCAACAAACTCTATTTTTACAGAAGTTTAATTTACACAATAATCTTGTCCCTCCTTCCATCCAGGAGATGTTTGAATGTAGAAAAAAATTAGTATAGCCTCAGAGGAACCAGCATTTTTAAAAAGCTAAGGCAAGAATAAATAAAAAAAAGTAAATGTATTTTAATTGGAGGGGTTAATCTTTGGAATGGCCTTGAAGATTGATTAAAACAGTCTAAAACAATTAAAACTTTTAAAAAGATGTACAAATTAACTATTATTCAAAAATATAATGCTCAGGATTGACTAAAGATATTACTAGTTTCAAAGACTAGCATCAATATTGGTAGTTGAGATAAGAATGTGATTTACCTGAATTAAAATATAACATGTATTCTCTTCTGTTGTATATCTAGCAATGATAACAATGAATTTTTTTTGGTTTGTTTGTTTTCATGTGGAAACATTGTGTTAACTGTAAATAGGGTTAGGCAAAATCAGTCTTTACTTCAGCCTGAACTTTTTCGGTCACATTGTATATGGAACAACGGATATGTTGTTTTTGTTTGTTGTTTAAAGTAATTAACGACCGAATAAACTACTACAACTACTGTTTTTGACTTCCTGATGAAGGCTTGAAGTTGAAACGTGCAGAAGTGTGTTTTTGGGTCTAGATATGACCGTGAAATGTTAATAAAGGTATTTTAATGCATAAGGAGAGTGCCTTGGAGTTTTCTTCCAGTTTGATATCTACTTTATGGATCCCTTTTTCCAAAGAGCACCTCGAACAAACTCTTTTTTTGGTCCGAGAAGCATTCCTTCCCATGAATTTTTTGTACTACTATTTTTATTTTTATCTTTAATCCCAACCCCATTTTTTTAGTTTAGTTTATTTCAGACACAAACATAATACAAAACATAGGGGAAAAAAAATTAATAAAAAATAAATAAATAAATAGAATAATAGAAAAAAGAACAACTGTTGTGCTTGAATTTTCTCTTCCCCTTTATGTTACTTCATCAGGGGAGAGCAACTAAATTCTATTCTCTAAGGTTATTCAACTGTTTTCTTGATTAATCGATGAATCATTTAGACTAAAAATGTCAGAAAAGTAGTCAACGTGCATCATCAGTGTTCAAACCTCAGTATGAATGCACTTATAAATTCATATTTTACCTGCTAAAACGTCAAATCCTCACAGTGAGAGTAGGGGTGTTAGAAAATATCGGTTCTACAATATATCGCGATATTTCATTTCACAATACTGTATCAATATTAAAAAGTACTGTAACGATATTTTTTAGGTATTTATTCAAATGCAGATATGGCTGAGGTTCATTTTTGTTTTTCTTCATTATTTATTATTATATTTATTATTATTTAACACTGTTTTATTAAATATTGGTTATTTGAAGCATCCTAAAAGCACTTTTTACTGTCTGAGAGAGGCAGATGTTAATTCCTCTGTTGGGATTGCACAAAAATAATGTTATAATGTTAAATATGAATTAATAGAATATGAACATTTGAACAGGATCTTAAACTGTAATGTCTGTAAAATATAATTTAAGTTTTAACACAGGAACATTTTGTGATATAGCATCAGATCCTGTTGTGATCAAATAAAAAAGTTTAGTATTTGTGCAGATTTCTGGTGTTATTCAGGAATTAATAATTTTTAAAAAAGAAACAAACAAAAAATTGCCTTTTTAACAGTATCATGATATATCGTATCTTGATCCTAGTATTGTGATTTGTATCGTATCGCCAGACTCTTGACAATACACACCCCTAAGTGAGAGCTGTCAGTGCTATCACAGCTGATTGAAAGCAGTGCTGATGTTGAATCTGTGTTTGTTTGTGTTGGTTTCTCTCGCTGCTGCTGCTGTTGTTGTTCGTGTGCAGGTTTCATGTTGTGTCACTCTGTGGTGTTAATTATTACCTCCGCCAAGGAGGTTATGTTTTTTCCAGGGTTTGTTTGTTTGTTTGTCTGTCTGTTTGTTTGTCTGTCCGTTAGTGTGCAACATAACTCAAAAAGTTAAGGACAGATTTGGATGAAATTTTCAGGGTTTGTTGGAAATGGGATAAGGAAGAAATTATTAAATTTTGGTGGTGATCGGGGGTGGGGGGGCCCACGGGGGGGGCCACTGATCAGCCTTGGCGGAGGTCTGCGCTCTCCGAGTGCTTCTAGTTAAAACTATCATCACTATGAGCACCGGTCTATGGCTTTGACTGTTCACATACAGTATATCACTTTCCTTCTTCCTCGTCCCCTCCTCGACACCATTCTGCAGCGTTCCGAAAGTTATTTAAACACACAGCCCACTTGGGTAGCCTCTTCATGATTTTTCGTAGAAATCCAGTAATCTAATCCCTGATAAGTGGGGATTGGCATCAGAAGATTTAAAGGAAACTCCTGTAACAGCAGAAATGCATAAGCTCTTAACGGCTCTATAAAAAGTTTCATGTCAGACTGAACGACAGCAGCGCAACCGCGAATATGTGAACCGTATGTACGCAAAAGAGAAATGTAGAAAAAAAAAAACCCAAAAAGATGAGGGTGGAGTGGAAACACTGCAGGACTATATGAGCACATTCACTGACATGTCACGTGAAGGGAACACGCGACGGTCACATACACACCAACATGTTCACACACATTCACAGTGAGCGAAACGATCACATGACTACGTTTATGACCAACACCCCTGTTCTGGTCTGGTCTGGTCTGGTCTGGTCTGGTCTGGTCTGATTTGGTCTGGTCTGTTGTGTTCTGTTCTGGTCTGTTACGTTCTAGTCTGGTCTGTTCTGTTGTGTTCTGGTCTGGTCTGTTATGGTCTAGTCTGGTGTGGTGTGGTCTGTTATGTTCTCGTTCTGTTACATTCTAGTCTGGTCTGTTCTGTTGTGTTCTGGTCTAGTCTGGTCTGTTCTGTTCTGGTCTAGTCTGTTCTGGTCTGTTCTGTTGTGTTCTGGTCTAGTCTGGTCTGTTCTGTTGTGTTCTAGTCTGGTCTGGTCTGTTCTGTTGTGTTCTGGTCTAGTCTGTTCTGTTGTGTTCTGGTCTAGTCTGGTCTGGTCTGGTCTGGTCTGTTGTGTTCTAGTCTGGTCTGGTCTGGTCTGTTGTGTTCTAGTCTAGTCTGGTCTGGTCTGTTCTGGTCTGGTCTGTTCTGTTGTGTTCTAGTCTAGTCTGGTCTGGTCTGGTCTGGTCTGTTGTGTTCTAGTCTGGTCTGGTCTGGTCTGTTGTGTTCTAGTCTAGTCTGGTCTGGTCTGTTCTGGTCTGGTCTGCTCTGTTGTGTTCTAGTCTGGTCTGGTCTGGTCTGTTGTGTTCTAGTCTGGTCTGGTCTGGTCTGTTGTGTTCTAGTCTAGTCTGGTCTGGTCTGTTCTGGTCTAGTCTGGTCTGGTCTGTTGTGTTCTGTTCTAGTCTGGTCTGTTCTACTCTGGTCTGTTCTACTCTGGTCTGTTCTGTTCTGTTCTAGTCTGGTCTGTTCTACTCTGGTCTGTTCTACTCTGGTCTGTTCTACTCTGGTCTGTTCTGTTCTGTTCTAGTCTGTTCTGTTCTACTCTGGTCTGTTCTACTCTGGTCTGTTCTGTTCTGGTCTAGTCTGTTTTGGTCCGTTCTGTTCTGTTCTGTCATACTTCTGTATTTTCAGTGCAGCTAAAAGCAAACAGTAAAAGCTCAGCTCCTCAGAGGTAGTAAATAGAAATATAACAGTATATAAATTAAAAACTAAAATGCAACACCTATAAAGCCAAACACAAATAAAAACATGTTTTAGGTCAAATTAACTTTATTTTCTTTTCTCAAATGCTACAAAGTATGGAAACATATTCCTAAAAGGCCAAACACAGACTCTAGTCTCTTTAAATTAGAGGTAGATGATAGATGGGCTGGCTGATAAAGCGAGTGATTTTTTTTGGCCATCAGCCTTAATTTTATTTCAAAGACGATCGTATCAGTTGTAAAAATGTTCTAAGATATGTGATCAGGCACCTGTGTGGGCAGCACTTGAAGTTCAGTAAATGTTAAAAGAGTACTATGTGCACATGTATTAATAATTTCATTTATATTGCTTGATAAAAATCTTAATTATCTGAGTGTTTCAATTGTATTTTACGGTCAATGTGCTTAAAAAATAATAATGGCTTCAAAAATGGGCTGTAAATATCAGCCAATGGCCGACCAAATTTTTAAAAATCAGCATTGGCCTTAGAAAACCCCATATGAGTCGACCTCTACTTTAAATACATTGAGTCGTTCTAAATTACTGGGGAAAGAATAAGTCAAGATGTAGATGTTTTTCTAACTGATTGAATCAGGTTCTGCTTTGAGATGCTTTTAAGGAACATTGTTGTTATACTTGTAGTACCTTTTAAACTAATGATGGTGTTTTATATGTATGCTCTTAGTTCAAAGCGCTTCCTATCACAAGATATAAAGAGTTTCTTTTTAAATAAATAAATGTCCCTATAAGCTTTTCATACAAATGTGAACATTATGTCCTCCTGAGACCCAGGAAAGTGAAAGTTTTAGCTTTTTTTATATCAAATAAATGTCTTGACTGGAAACTGCATAATGCAACAGTTTGTTCAGATACATTTTAAAATTATTTCTTATTTATTTATTTAATGGAATGTACTTTGCAACGAACAGCATTTTTTTTAGTAAAACTGTTAAACTTTTGTCTCCTACAGAGGACAAACATGCATTGCTGGGTCTCAGGAGGATATACAGTCGCGGAAAAAATTATTAGACCACCCTTGTTTTCTTCAATTTCTTGTTCATTTTAATGCCTGGTACAACTAAAGGTACATTTGTTTGGACAAATATAATGATGACACCAAAAATAGCTCATAGTAGTTTAATTTCAGAGCTTATATCTATCCATTTTCCATGTTTCTTTTTTGATAATAACCAAAATCACTCAGTATCTATGGCATTGTACTGACAAAAACAGTGCTTTTAGGCATTCCATGTTTTCTTTTCTGTCTGTTTTAGTCACATGATACACACAGGAGTTAGTACTGGATTGCATAACCATTGTTTTCGATGACTTTTGATGGTCTAATAATTTTTTCCGTGACTATTACAGTATAATGTGGAGCTGATTCATGTTTATTTTCCCTGCGCAGTAATTTGCTTCCATATGTGTGGCATATGTTTCTTAAAATGTTTCAAAGAAAATACCACACACTCTCCTCAAAGGCTTCTTTCCACTTCACTGACCTTTACCACAGACTATAGAGTGGGGTTTTTTTTTATTGTCGTATAAAGTCTGGTCATTTAGCTCCAGGTGGAAATGACTGGGTTTTGCTTTGTGTTGAGTAATGTCAATGGTTCATAGTGGACAAAAATAAAACTGCTTCTTTATGGGTTTCTGATGAGACATTCATCACATAAAAGTCTGAAGCTGAAAAAGTGAAACCGTCGTTAAAACTAAGAATCACAACATTATGAGGGTTTGGTTCATCTATAACTATTTCCCTTCCTACATCACATGCATTTGATGACTTTTAAACTTAAGCATTTGAGCTTCTGGCTCCAAAAACCAACATGTTCTGTGTTCAGAGGATATTTGGACAGTGTTATGATTCTGGAAGATTAACTCTGTGTGTAAATGACATCTGCATCTAGTCAGTTTGATTGATTTCATTAACACTAAAATTTTTCAAGCAGAGGTTAAATGTTATGTTTATGTTGTTCAGAGTCATTTCTGACAGACACTGTTTGGTTCTGAATGTGTAGAGACGTTTGCCCAGAAAACACCCTGAGTGTTACTTGGAAGGTTTTGGTGAGACACTGCACAGGAATGAGGAGTCGAGATATATTTTTACATCTGAAACCAGCTCATATCTAGAAGTATTTTAGAAAGAGTCACAGCCTAAATATTAGAAATAACCTGGGGTAAAATCACCTTTTGTTCTTCTGCTATATTAATGGTTCCTTGTGAATAATAAACTTGTTTTGCACAGTATGGGACCTTTAATGAATGGTGTTTTTTCTTTTTCAATTTGGCTTTTTCAACTGCAGAAAATGAAAGAATTTTAAGGGGACCTGAGATTAAAACATTGAGAATATTCAAATTACAAAAAAACCAAAAAAACAATCAAAACTATAATTGTAAGCGGATATAACTGTGTTCAAATCCCTCCAAGAATTTTGGATCAAATCCACAACCTTTGCAAAACATCTACCTGTCAGTGAAAATATCTGCTGCAAAAACATTTACGTTGAAATGAGCATCAAATAAGACAAATATGAATTTGTAAAGCTAGATTAAAACAACACTGACCTTAAAAAAAAAAAAAAAAAAGAAAAACTATATAAAAATGAAAAATAATGAACATTTGAAACATTTGTTTATAGCCTTGAATTTAAGATAAATAAATAAACTTGGTTTAAGTTTCAAGATACAAAACATTTTCCTCTTTTGACTGAATTTACATGCATTTTAATCACAAAGGTTTTCAGTTATTTGTTGGGAGAATACTTGTGCCAAAAAGACAGCTCTTAATCTTTATTAATGAATAATTTTAAGATGTGAAATAAAATTGTCTCATTTTTAACTGTTGTAAATTGTTTTTGTTTTTTTCATGATTCACAATCTGATAGCTCAAATACATCAGATATTGTGTTTAGTACATAACAACAACAGTAATTTGATTTGGCCCTTTCCCTCCAAGTCCTAGTTTTCATTTGAGAGACTTGAATATTTAGTGAGATGAGTGATTGCTCAAGGGCACTGTGGTAGTCCCTTTGTAAAGCAGTACTACTGGTTCACACTGATAATTCCAGACTAGCGTGTCGCCTCAGCCCCTGTCATGCCTCCGTCAGCAGTTAGTTGAATTTTCTCTCCTAACATACCTAATACATGACAGGAGGAGCTTTGTCGAGCTGGATGGCAAAACTTGGAGGGTAAATGAGGCGGGGCGGTGCTAACGACAGTATCACATCAGCGTAAATACAGGCTCAACAGGCAGTGAGATCATCAGTTTCAACTACTGACCACGACGCAAATAATGGGATCGAGGAGGATCCCAGAGCTCAGAGGGGGAATACCACTGCCAGCAGGTCCTCTGCCGCGAAAAACACAACATGGAGAAAAGATTTGTGAGCATCTGCCAGTTCCTCTCCTTCCACTCTTCCACTTTAAGATCCCGACGTGTACTTTACTCATGCACCAGCACTTGCCAAACATCCACATCCCATAAAAGGCTTTCAGTCCAGATGAATTCCCCAATCAACCCTCCCCTTTATCCCTACGCTGTGGGCGTGGCTTATTCTTCTGTTCACATCACAGCCCTCCATCCTCTCCTTTACCAGGAAAAAAAAAAGAGAAAAAAGCATTCTGGTGTTTTACAGGGATTTTTATTAGAGGGGGAAAATTATGAGAAGAGAAAAAAGCAAAGCTGCCTTTGGTACATCTACACTATTGGATGTAAATCCTTTTTAATGGGATCCAGGGTTCAGAGCTGGGGCAGAGATTACCGGGGGAGATCTGGATCTGGCGTGACCTGCATATGCCCCAGGCCTGCCCTCTGCACTGTGGGCCTGGAAGACCTCAGACTGAGGCACTAGAGTGGACCGGCAAAACCAAGACGGTATGAAGAAAGGGAGGAGTTAAATAGGATAGTGGAAAGTGCAACCAAAGCAGAAGACACTCACTCACATCCTCATCACAGCGGGTTTTAAGGTTATCACAGCTTTGGCCTTTGGTTTTGAAAATGATAATAATAATAATAATAATAATAATAATAATAATAATAATAATAATAATAATAATAATAATAATAATAATAATAAAATGCACGTTCTGTGTCCGTCCAATCGATGTTGCAGCACAGGAGGGCGTTTGTATGGATTTTCCTCAGCCTTCACAGGCCCAATCGTCGCCAAACTCACCAAATGAATAGAAACATTACCTGACAATCTACTAGGCACAATTTTATGTCCGTATTCAAATGTTGTGAGGTATGCTGGGCGATTTTAGCCTCTCATGCGATCGTACAATGGCACCACGGGTACAATGCCGCTAGTAATAATAATAATAATAATAATAATCATAATCATAATAGTAATGGAGTAGATTTCTATAGCACTTTTCAAGGCACCTAAAACGCTTTACATTATTGATCCATTATTTATTCGTTCTCACATTCACACTCTGGTGGTGGTAAACTACATTTGTAGCCAATGGAGGCGTGGCTGCCAATTTACACCAAACCACTGAACATTCATATGCATTCATACACCAGTGTGAGTGACACTGGAGGCAAGGCGGGTGAAGTCTATCAATCAATCAATCAATCAATCATTCATTCATTCATTCATTTTCTGAACCCGCTTTATCCTCACTAGGGTCACGGGGGTCACTTGGAGCCTATCCCAGCTACATAGGGGCGAAGCCGGGGTACACCCTGGACAAGTCGCCAGTTCGTCTCAGGGCATCAATCAATCAATCAAATTTTATTTATATAGCGCCAAATCATAACCTGTAAGTGTCTTGCCCAAGGACACAACGGCACATGACTAGGACAGAGCAGGATTCGAACCGCCAACCCTTCAGTTATCGGACAACCCACTCTACCTCCTGAACAATGGCGACCTTATGAGAAACTAGTCCAGTGTTTCCCAAATGTTTTTCAATGGAAAATGACAACCCTTACAACCCAGTTCACTACAGGCCATAAACGTTTGCATAAATGCACCCTGACAGTTTTCACTGCTATTTTAACTTATTATCATAAGTAGAAAAATGGGCCATTTCAAAGAGACAGGTTTTGGGGAGGGGTGGTTTAGTTTAATTTAATCAAACACAAAAATCCAAAAAAACATGTGAATGAAATTTAAAGGTAAAATATGTGTAAAGGTGTAGAGAGAAAAATGGTACCTATAATATATATAACATACACATGACAGCTTCAGTTTGAAGGAGTTCCCATTCCTACCAGTAATTATCATGATAAAAGTCCAATCAATATTTCTTTTAAGTTTAACGGCTGTTTTTTTCTTCCTGAGACCTGAAGAAACAAAACAGCTACTAGTGATTTAAAATGATTTTTATTATAGTTATTATTTAGTATTATATAGTGACGAAAATTTCAGAAATATGAAAGTTAACATTTAACAAAATCATAATGATACACAAAATTATATGGTTACAAGTCAGTAAAAAAAACAATTCTGAAGCATTTTGTAACCATGAAACAAAAATAAAGCTAACGATAAAATAAAAATATTAACTGCAATGGTATTTAGTATGATAGAAAAATATATTAAGACATTTTCTTTCTTTCTTTTTTTTTTTTTAAATCCCAGCACTGTTAGACACCAGAAATACTGTTAGCTAATTTAGCACACAGTTACTGGGAAACAAAGATGGCTGACTTTTATAATAAGAAGTTAGCTGCTTTTAGATGTATTCATTTTAATTTATTTGTTTACTGTTTAATTTAAATGCATAAAACTGTACACCAATATTGTGGGACAGCTAATATTAGTTTGTCTGGTAACTTTTAGCAAAGTGATATTAACTAAACTGCAACTCTATTGTGACTGTAGCGCTCAAATTTAAATTGTAGACCTGTCTGTCTACTTCACTGTGATGTTTCAGAACTCCTTTGGAATATCTGATCGATATCTGGAGGCGCAATATTTACAGTACACATACCAATGTTTAAAATCAACTCTGTCAAAGCAGGGAATTTCTAAAGTCTCTTTAGTCACTCTGGTTTTCATCTGCAGTTTTGCATGTAACTAAAAAGATAGTACAATATTTTAATTTTTTGTTAGAAAAAAAAAGAAGAAGAATAATTTATAAAAGAAAATTGATTTTTGTTAATTTGATATAATAGGTTCCTATGTATTTTCTACAAAGCACTAGTTTATTTCCATTCAGTCAGACTCTCAAAAATATAGTTACTAATATAATTACCTCATTTATACATAAAATATAACTTTTTATTGCCTGGTCATAAAGTGCTCATTTGTGAAGAACTAAGCATTAACTAATCTCGTTGCCATCAGTTTACATAAATACAAATCATGTTCAGTATTTTAATTGCTAGTGTTAAATTCCGTCATATCAGATTCTATTTTGATGTCAACACGACACAGCAGAAAACCACCCAAAGGTAGATCTAGATAAATGAAACAAGTGTTAAGCACGACCGCCTTAGTTCAGCTTTATGATGCTGTGTTTTCAACAGAGGAAGTGGGTCTGTAGAACAGCAGGTAGGACTGAGCACTGACGGACTTAAAAATGAAAGGACGGGGGGCAAATGTAGGCAGGGAGGGGTAAATTCAAGGTCAGGCAGAGATGATCAGGCTGGCATGCATGAATACACCAAGCAGTCGGGCAGAGGTCAGCCAATCAGAGAGCAGAGCTGTGGATCCATCTAGACAGCTGCGTACAGAGTAGAGTGGCAGGAGAACTGGGCTAGAGGTAGAAAGGTTAAGCCAGATCAAGACCCAGGGTACAGATCAACTGGGTATCCATATGGGTGTTCAATAAAGTAGCTAAGCACTAATGTGTCCGACATGACACTTTATGATGAACGACACGCGCAGGATCGTGAAATGATTCGCAGCGTGTTTGTGTTTTCCCGTATTTACACTCTCCTTTTACTGACTTTCAAATCTGAGCTGCGTTTCAAATCTGGACTAACACTACGGAGCATCGGAACGCTGTCGGCCTGTGTAATTCAGAAAATGTAAAGTGAAATGAAGGCTTGTGACGCTAAAGTATTTAAGAAGGACACTTTTGCTGAGCGTCTTTCACACTCTGTATGACCCCTGGAGCAGCTTGGTGCTCCCACTGTGACCCCACTCAGACCCCCTGATCACAGGCATGTGATGAGCCACAGCACACAATGAACAGCCTTTAACATGGACGCTTGTACCAGGCACATCAGCTAGTGCCTGTTTAACTGCAACGGAACGCACCACTGCATACTCAACTGTTTGGAATCTGGATGTTATGGACCGGTAGATCCTTAGCTAAAGACGAACAAAGGGGAACTGGTGACTTTGTGATCAACACGTAGCAAACATCACATCTACATAGTCAGTGTAAGAGTAATGTGACTTTTGAAATGACAGACTATTAATTTTTTTTTCTTAAAACAATATTTAGAGTGGACCAAGGTTCTAATAGTCTTGGATTTTTCATTAAAGTTTAGTTTTATTTAGTTTTGACTTTTTTTTTTTCTCTAATTCAGTCAGTTTTAATTAGTTTTTAGAGCAGGTTTGCTAGTTTTATTAGTTTTCGTTATTTTCTAAATGCTTAGTTTTAGTTTCTTTACATCTTTTCTCTTCTTCTCTGTCGTATTCAAATAAATCCCAGACAGGACTCTGCTGCTTTCTCCCAACTTTAGTCCTCATGTTTCCAGGTAGAGTGAGAACCAGAAGACGACTAAACGACAAGTGACGAGAAGTGACGGACTGTTAAATATCATATGGTTCCAGCAGCTAAAATTGCTTGAGGGAAATAAATCGATTTTATATCAATCCGACATTGACAAAGACGAAAATTAAGGGAATTTTATTCACAATTTTTTTTTACGTTTTAATTAGTTTTGTAAGCACACAATACAGTTTCAGTTAGTTATCTTTTTTTTTTAATTTTAATTATAATTTTTATTTCTTTCAGTTAACGAAAATGTTTTTACAATTGTAGTTTTCATCATTTCGTTACTTTTCGTTTACGATAATAACCTTGGAGTGGACCTCAGTACTAAACAGAGTGTTGTTATGAAGTTTGTGACACTACTGGCCGGACGCCAAATTTGGTTAAAGTGGAAGAACAAAAATCCTCCGACTCATCAGGCTCTGATGAAAGATATTATGCAACACTTACATTTGGAGAAAATCAAATTATCACTAAAAAAATTTAAATTTATTGTATTCAATTTGGCAGCCCTTTATAGATTACTTTAATGTTAAGTAAGTAGACAGACCTCTTCCTCCCCCTTTTTTTTTGTGTGTGTATGTGTAAATGTGAGTGCGGGTGTAATATTCTTGTTCTGACACACATATATTAGATACTATATAAGACTTTTTTATATTGTCATTGTTCTAATTTCAATAAAAAGAGTTTTAAAAAAAACTATATTTAGTTATGTCCTTATTAAAGTAAAATTGCAGTGTTTAATGTTTTATAGTTGGATTAAGGCAGAAATGACATTTGTTTAGAAGTTTAAGAATTCACAGTATGTTTCTAGCTTGTATTTGTGAACAGGACTGAAGCTCCACCTCCTCTCCAGTAGGTGAAAAAAGAAGAGAGCAGCAAACAAATAAGAAATAGTACAGTACTATGAAAAGAAAAAAACAAATTTCCTGGTTCTCTCCCAGTTATTATATTCTAAAAAAAAAACAAAAAACACACACACACACACACACACACACACAGTCTCACAAAACTGTACAGGAATGTTATTAATGCAAAATACAGCTGAAGAACAAGCTTCCTCATTTCCACAGAACTATTAAAGACAATAGGCTGAAAGGTTAGTGTTAGTGTGTGTGTGTGTGTGTGTGTGTGTGTGTGTGTGTGCGTACTGCAGGAGTTTTGTCTCAGACAGAACTGCAAATAAGTGAGAAGAGCAGAAAGAGAGGAGAGCCATCTAACTGGAGTCTGTTTAGTTTTCTTTTGCTCAGCCTACACACACTGTTATTGTCTGGAGGTAGAAACTCACTGCATGAAGGTTAACAAACAGAAAACTCTTCATATCAGTCAGTATCAGTAATTCAGTAATTATCAAAATAAAGGTCAAACCAGAATTTCTTTCCAGTTTAAACACAGAAGTTTGGTCTAGAGTAAAAGTTGAAAAAACAGATGCTTCATTCTGATTTAATTTTTTATTTTTTTTCAAAAGAATAAGATAAAAATGACATGCATGACAGAATTTGGTAAAGGCATTTTTTTCTTCATATTGTCATTTTACGCGTGGAAACCTGTCTATTGTTTTGTTTTGTTTACATTTATGGATGTGTTTTGTCACTCATGGTGTAACATTGATGATAACAATGATATTATATTAATATATATATAAATGTTTGGTTTCTTGATTTCTTACATGGAGTCTATTCTTGCCTTTTAGAGGGCATTTCCACAAAGTACATGTACAAGTGCCCCGTCTGGACTCTGCTCCTCCCTCTTGTCTTTAGCTAAAAGTGCATGTGACTAATGTAGCTATCACACACTTACATAAACCACAATAATGTAGAACTTCAAAGTTTGTGTGCCTTCTTTCTCCTCACTTCTGCTTTGTACGGTAGAGTAATATTGGATTTCTCTATTTCTACAATAAAAGCAAAATACTACATTACAAGTAGCACTACATAGAAATACATATACAGACTGTTCTTATGGCAACTAAGACGGCCATTAGCTTAGAAAAAAGGATAAATAAAGTCAAGAAAGGATCGACTCCCTTTACTAAAAAACAGCTTCATGTACGTACACATAGAAAAAATTATTAGACCATCAAAAGTCATCGAAAACATTGGTTATGCAATCAAGTACTAACTCCTGTGTGTATCATGTGACTAAAACAGACAGAAAAGAAAACATGGAATGCCTAAAAGCACTTTTTTTGTCAGTACAATGCCATAGATACTGATGGAAGAACTGAAGTGATTTTGGTTATTATAAAATAATAATAATAATAAAAAAAAAAACACCATGGAAAATGGATAGATATCAGCTCTGAAATTTAACTACTATGAGCTATTTTTGTTGTTATCGTTATATTTGTCCAAACGAATGTACCTTTAGTAGTACCAGGCATTAAAATGAACAAGAAATTGAAGAAAACAAGGGTTGATCTGATCATTGTTCCGTGACTGTATGTGTTCAGGGGGTATGTTTATTTAGTTACCAGTGACTTCAATAATTAATTAAATCAGTTAATAGGCCAGCTATCAGTTTTATTGTGACAGAAAGTCTAGTGTCCTTGTGACTGGGTTAAGTGTTTCTTACTCCCCAGCTCCGTGGTCATGACCAGCTTCACATATTTTTCTGACCCTAACACTTCAGAACTTACCTGGTTACCCAATCACTCGAATAAACCTGATCTGGTCCTCCATCACTGCAGCACATGTCCAACCAGGTTCAGCGAGGGGTTAACCCCGTCTTATAGAATCGCTGGTAGATATGGCTGCCTAATCCTCCTTAGCTCAAAAGCACTTGGTACTGTTATGAGGCCCACCTCCCTCTCTCATCCCAGCCTCCCTTGGCCCCTCCCTCCTGCCCTCCATCCATTCACCAGCTTCTCTCTCTCTCTCTCCACCCATCGGGGCCCCTCCTGGTTTAGACAGCAGCCATTACCTCTTCCTTGTTTCAGAGGAAAAACCTGCCGCACCCAGTTGGCAAAAACTCAGTAGGGGTTTGGATGAGGTCCATGACTTTCTGTGTATGTCACCCCACAGTCACTCAAATTCCCTATTACCTGCAGCAGAAGTGTAGTCCGAGCTCTGCGCCGCACAGTATTCTCATGCCCACTAATTCTCTTTTTCAGGATATATTTGAATTGAATACACATTTTGGACAGAGCACACAAATGACGCAGTTTTAAATGGGTTCTTCTATCTCATTGAACATGCTTAGAGTGTGTGTGACAGACTGGGATGAATAGTGAATGGTTGGATGTGAGTGATTTTTTTATGGAAATGCATCTTATACTGTTCTTTGTATGTTTTAGTTTTTATTAATGTCTGCTTTTTTAATGGTAACATCAGCCTGCCCAGGGACTACAGGTGGAAATTAGCACTAATGCTACAACCTGACACACTACACCTCTCCTGTTTAAGGTTAATGTACACTACAAACAAAAAGTTAAGGATAGTTTTAATTTTTGGGCTATTTTTTCAGTTGGGATTCTTGTACAGCGCTTTTTACTTTTTTGTGTGTGAATTATGAACACATTTTTTTATCGACCAGACATAGTTTTATTTACAAATGGCAAAAATTACAAAAAAAAAAAAAGCCAAAAAAAAAAAAAAAAGAAATATCCTTAACTTTTGTTTGTAGTGTATATTGTGCATTGTCCCTGTCTAGATAAATAAATAAAATACAAAATACAAAAATTATATCCTCATATTTATCTTATATCTGCTGTGTGGCCGCCAGAAAAAAAAAGTTAAATGTGACTAAATCTGAAAGCTTGTTTATTTCTAGTATAAAATAGTTAAATCCCACTAACGCAGCGACCATTACACTTACCACCATTTCTGTAACACCACATATTAAAGATTCAGAATGTACAGTTTGCTAAATTTGCTCCTTCTCTTGATGCTTCAGTGAAGTTAGTGTTTGAGCCCGTGTTGAGTCGGTCATTTGTGTCTGTAGAGCAGCAGAAGAGAGACGCTGAACGACTTGAGCGTAAGCTAAAATTTACACCGAAAAACAACTCTCCTCTACATAGAAATCAATATAGAGGTGGTGATCCTGGATGTAGGAATCTGAGACAGTCTCTAACTTTGAAACTGAGTCATTTGTTGAACTAATATCAACTGTGACCAGCTTCCACAAGCATTGTGTCAGTTTTACATATAGAACATTTAACTGTTCATTTTAATGAAATACAGGGAAAGTTCGCTAGACTCGTTGGTTATCTTCAAACCTAATGAGCCTTATTTCCAAACAGGTTAGAGTTAATTATCAAAACAAGCGTTTGTCAAGTAGGGTTAAATAAATACATTTAAAATTAACTACAAAATACAACATCATCATCAGCATGTGTTTCCTGTTAGGTCCAATGCCAATATCATGAAGATACAGAGAAAGCATGAATTATTACATTTCTTAAATGACTTTCTACTGTAATTATTTTAATTATTTTTGACCAAATAAGGTAATTTTTCATATTATGTCTGTCAGCTCCTCTTATTAATGGTAAAACAGTTTCCTATTGTAGTCTCGCTCTTTTTAAGGGTATCATTGCTATATAAATATAGCATATAAATCTATTATTGTGAGCATATTTGAATATAGTATTTTGAGCATATTTGTAGTGTCAGCCTTGTGTTGCAAACTGAGTGTCCTGTTCTTTCCGGAGGCCTATAAGCTCCCAGACAGGTAATCCATTCCATTTAATTGCATTATACATTGGCCTGGCAAAAGACACATACAATTTTTGACCATCCTGATTGGTAATTCAAGTTCAGACTTGGGGCATTTATTGTCCATGTTTTAAAAAAAGTGAAAACCTCTTGTAGCTTAATTTCACTAAGTTTGGACTCTGCCAGAAGCTGATGAAACAAGTCCAATCACTCAGAGTGTGATTGAAGATAAAGGTAGCTAAGACTTAATTGCTAATATGTTCCTCTGATTATCTAATCAACTGATTAAATAATCAGAGTTTCAAAAACATTGCTCTGGCTTCAGGTCACAGTGACAGAAAGTCGAAAAGATACAAATCTGTGCTACTCAGTATTGTGTCAAAAATTAACAAGAGCACAAAAAGTGCTTTACTAATGACATGTGACTCATGAAGAAACTGTTTGCTTTACAAATACAAAAAGGTACCAATCAAACAAATACAAAAATTAATGTCCTTAGTAACTCAACCTCATATACATGTGGTACCTATTTATTCATTTTTTTGTTTATGGAAACAGAGAGCTAATCACAACTGATACTAGCAGGCAACTTAACCAGAGACAGCCAATCCAGTTAGAGACTGAAATGAAAATACACACAAGTTGGAGTTAATGTAGAAATGTTTAAAAATCATGTTTTGAACAAACAGTAAAGAAGAACAATTCATGGAACTCCAGGCAGTAATGGAAAACAGTAATGGAAAAAATGGTAAAAGAGGTGCTCTTTGGTGAAGGGACTGTCAATGCACAGAAAATACAAAAACCAAAGTACTCTCTTATAATTTTAAAATGGACATGAGGTCCATTGAGACATGCCATAATTAATAGAGACATTTTAAAATTATAAGAGAGCGCCTTGGTTTTTGTATTTTTTGTAAAAATCATGTTTGAGGGGTACCTACAGTCTGCAAATCTGAGTAGATTTAACTGATAAACAAAATGTAGTTAATTTTGTATTTCACTACCACCAAATGTTATAAATTATTTCCAAAACAAGAAAAAAACTGTGCATATTCAATAAGAATTAATTCAAATCATACACTTCACAACTACAAAATCAAACTGCTTTTTTTTTTATTATTAAGACATACTGTTAACAGGTACATGTCCTTGTTTCCTGACGTTCAGTTTGTTTGCAAAAAGTCATTTGTAAGATATGTTGTATTTGTTTTAGTAGAATCATGCATTAAAATATTATCTGTATTTGTGTTTGACAAACATGTTTTGTATTTGCAAGTTATGTTTTGTAGGATTTTAGCTCCAGACTAAACTGTTGCTCAATGACATAAATCCCAAACATTTTAGACACAAACTGAAAGCACAAATCAGCACATGAAGCCCTGCTTATATCTCTGTCTGTCTGTCTGTCTGTCTGTGTCCTTTCCTCTCTCTTTCACTATTTTGAGTGTTAGTACAATCCTCACACTGTGCGGACGTCTTCCTGCTACATCTGCACAGCTATACGTCATGGCCGGGATCTCTACGGCCCAGACAAGTGGCCAGACACTGTCTGTCTGGGCCTTCATAAAGAACAATACACACAACGAGGACATTGATTGTACACAGACACACGTATAGAGAATTTGTTGTGTTATCTCCTTTTTCTGCAGACTGCTTGGAGAAACAGACATAGAGTGTGATCAGGAGTCCAGCAGTGGTAAAAAACACTATCGTTTGTTTTTTCCTCCAGTATGTAATGGTGCAGACATTAGTCATAAAACACAGAGGGTCTGAAATACGGCCTGTGACCAACACAAATGATAGAATAGATAGAAGAATAATAGATTTTCAGGTTTTGCTAAACAACTTAAAATACCAAGTAATCTTCCTCGAGTGAATTTTAAAGCTTTTCTTTGAAAAGAAAAACGATATTCCCTGAAACACAGCTGAATGAGACTGAAGAGGTTAGTGCAAAACTAGAACAGGTAAAAGGAAAAGCCTTTTCTTTTTATAACTGATTTACATGTCATAACTCATAATTTAAAATCATTTATGAACATTATCTTGCAGAACAAAATGTGTATCAAAGTTTTATTTGGCACATATAAAACTCTCATATACTCTCATAAACTCACATATAAAACAAATCTTATTTTCCGCAAAAAGCCATCAAAAAAAATCTCACTGGCTTTTTGTTAAGGGAATCTAAGGATTGAACATCACTTGAGGTTTTTGACAAAAACCTGGCAAACATTATCAGGGTTCTGTTAATGAAAAGCAACACAAACTTCAATAAACCAGAGTGAAGCTAACTTTCAGATCCGTCTTGTCTGAGTCCCTTCAGTAAAGAGTGATGTTAAGTTTATAGAGCCCACATTGCCGGGGTTCCAAAATTAAAGCTAAATGAGCTAAATTAACTTTAAGATTAGCTTATAAAAATGTGCCATCCCTACTGCTCTCATTAGGACTTTTCTCCTGATCTTGGAACAGTTAAACAGCAGAATCCTTTCTATTCTTGTCAGAATGTAATATAACAGACACTCAGAGGAATGCTAGTCATGAATAGTGTCACAGCTGCTGCTCTACGACCAAACCTGACCTCTGACTTTAGTGTAGGCTAGAAAGTCTAAAAAAACCCAAACAAATCTGAAGTAAAACAGCAAGAATCATCATCACTTCAAAGTGTTTGACATGGACTGTGAACACTGAACTGGCTCGAGGCTGTTTGGTATCAGGACAACATGCATCAGAGAGGAAAGGGAGTGGGTAGAACATGACACTGACCTCACGTAATATGAACACCTGTTGGAAGGCTTCACATCAGGCTGGTGTTTGTCTCAGCTTGTGTCAAAATGTTAAATAAATTAACCAAAATTACAGTTTTAGCAAAGAAGTCACTACTTTCTCTTATAAACCTCATTAGCTGAATGTCCTTGTTCTCTTGCTTTCATTTTGAGGGTACTGTTGTGGCCAACCATCAGCAAAAACAATCAAATACTGATACAATCTCAGCAGAAAACTAGTCAAAAAACGCTGTAGCTGAAGTCAACTGGACTGGTATCTGAGAGTCTGACAGCAATGTTTGATTTCATACTAATATTTTAGAGCTTATTCATGAAATCCATAGTGTGTGGTTTGTTGTTGGATGTTTAAATAACAGAATAAGGTGTATTTTAATACGAAACCCAACAGTTTAGAATTATTTACTGAAGCAAATCTTTACAGACTAAAGGCGAAAGACTAAACGAAACACATTCAGCCTCAAACTAGAGAAACTAAATACATCTGACGTCATTAAGGACTTGCCTTTTCTTCTTGGGATGTTTTCCAAAACCAGTTCCATAAACACTTTCTAATGAAATACTTGCATCGGTTTTATTATTTATGATGAATAAAAGTTAAAAAATGTTATCGTCAGAAAAATTACAGAACTGGTTCATTTGTGATATGGTGACCTCTTGTGGTTGTATGAATAACTAATAATAACTAACGAGTTGGCAGGTTAATAAGAACTTAGTCACCGTATTCTTGTATTTTATTCTTTTTATTTGGGTTTTATTTATTCTTCTGTATAGCATTTTTTTCTTTTTTGTACAGTTTCTATGTCTTTAAATCTATGTTGTATTTTAATTTTCTATTTTGGTTTTAATTATTCTTCTGTACAGCACTTTGGTCCACTGCAGTTGTTCTAAAGTGTTTTCCAAATAAAGTTGAATTGGATTGGATATACACACTCTGCATGATGTGGTTACTTTTACATTAACCCTTATGAAAATGTCCTATTTTAACCCCAACCGTGGTCTTTTCCGAACCTTAACCAAGCGGTTTTTGTACCTAAACCAAATCACATCGCAGCCACGATATCACCACCATCTAAATGCAACATTTATGTAGCCTAGTAAATTTTTTACATTCCCAATGGTATCTTGTTTCTTGTCAATTTTGTCTGCACCTAGTTTTGGGAGAAGTTGGAAATTGAACGATTCTGTCTTTAAGGTGTGAAGACATGATGCTGAAATAAGGATAGCCTCTTGTATTGAAAGACTCTCCAACTTTGCGTGACTGATGTTACATAAAACACAAAATGACAAAAACATGCAATACACCCACATCTGGATTTTCGATGGATGGATTCATAGAAAAATTTAGAAGCAGGTGCATTTGATAGCTGGTATAGCAGATTTTATGAAGATGTGCAATTAAAAAGAATAATAACCGGATATAACTGAATACAAATAATACACAGTTCTATTCCCACACCCTGAATTTTGTGTACAAACAAACGTCCTGCCAACTACAGCAAGAAGGAAAAACAGTTGTAAACATCTGGGTGACACTCTGCCAGCTTTACAATGAAGATTAAACTGACTCACAACCACCACTAAGCTGTCTCTCCCCCATTTACTGCTGGATTAAAATAAAGGGGACCATTAAATCCATAGCTTTTCAATGGACTACAATAGACTGTTACAGTGCGTGGCGACGTATAGGTCAGCTGCACTCAACTCAGTGGAAAAGATTAAAGTGATCACACAGCGTGGTGTCCACAAATCAGCTGGAGGAGAGGACACTGAGCAATTGACAAAAAAAAAAAAAAAGACTAAAACATCCAGGTGGAAGGTGTGAGGACAAATACCCCTCCCCTCCTCCCCCTAATTTCAATTCTCAGACACTTCCAATGGAAATAACTTACAATGTTTCAGTCTTGAAGATGTAAAAATACTAATAATGACCTAACAAAGGCGGATTAAAACTGAGATGTGATGCTGTTATGCAGTAATTGCTACCACGTACCTTTTGCAATAAGATCTGAAGCCTCATCCGTGAGCATCAATCATCTGTGACCGGGAGCAAACCGTCATGAATGTTTTATGTTTTAGTTTTTGTGCGTCTCCCCAATGTTTTTATATGTGTGATGGCTCCATGCTCTCTCCCATACACACACCCATGCACATACACGTCGCCCCCCTGCTGCTGAGTTCCCTGTAGCGTGGAGCCACCTGCCGGGATGAACGGACAGCTCTGCCCCGGTAACGGATTACTGCGCCCGGTAACGGATTACAGCAGCAGCAACGGTGGCACACTGACGTCTAGAGGCATGAAAAGGGGTGGATTTCCCTCATTATCACCAGTAAAAACTCATCTGAGCAGGTGCTTTTGGTCAAATTGAAGTTAAAATAGTCAAATCTGCGTGTCGACATTAAAATGCACGGGAGCGTCTGCAGAAAAGTGGCGTTTCTTACTTTTAAGCGTCGGATTCATTCAACCTATCCGCGACATATGCATATGGAGTGGCTGAAACTGAAAAGTCAGGATTTTTCACATAGTTTGTGTAGGATGCACTTCTGACTATAGTCTGAAATTTCGTTCTGGAACTTAAACTATACACACAATAGACTCTGTAGGACGAAATGTTTTGCAGTACTGACGTCCTAATAGTGATCAGTAGTTGCGTTTGTGACAGTTTAAACGTACGTTTTCAATTTGCGCATGAAATCACGAGTGGGAAATCCGGGAAACAAACGATGAGCGTGTATAAAATCACATAATGGGACAGTCTTAGGTATATGTGACAAAGGGTCGAGTGTGGGGACAATGAAACAACTCAAGGAAAGTGGGATTTGCTGTCATTCTGTGAAAATGTCTCAGTAAAAAATTATTAATTAAAAGAAAAAAAAAGCAGAAATAGGTGCTACATGATGTTGAGAAACTACAAGTAGAAAATACTACTAGATAAGATAAGATAAGAACTTTATTGTCTGCAAAAACTGAAATTTGGTGCATATATTTGCAAGATAAGCCCTAGATATAAACAAAAACCTAACAAAAACAACCAACATTTAACACTCAACATTCAACCTGTGGTGCAGTGTTCATGTGATCTTTCTCTGGTTCAGGAATGAGATGGAATATGGCACAAAATGGAAGATGATCAACAACTCATTTTATTGCCTGAAAAAAACAAAAAAACAAAACGCGCTTATTGGCTCCGGTTTGGATACGGATGAATGGCCTTAGTTTTCCCTTTCACCCTCTGTTTTTCGTTAACACCTAAAAGGAACAAAGCGAAATAATTACAAACTGACACAAAAAAACTAAAAGAAAAGTAAGATGCCACCAAAAAGTTTAGTTTATTGTAAAATTGGAAGTTTTATTTGTAAAATGAGAGGGGAAAAAAGTGTCAAGGCTGGTCGTAAAAAGAGGCAAAAAAAAAAATTAATATAAATAAAACATGGTCTTTATTTATTTAATTTTTTTTATTTGAAATCGTTCCTGTTATGAATGAAGCTGAACTGCAAACGTCTGAAAAGTCTGTTCAGTTTTCATGACATAGTTCATTGGTCCAGGACTTTAAGGAGGCCCAATTATTTATTCTTATTTTCCTTCATAGGCCGCGAAACGCACTGATTACTCTGCAATAGGCTGTTTTTTTTGTTTTTTTTGTTTGTTTTTTTCTTTAACCTGTTGCTAGTATGGATTTTTTTTTTTCTTTTCCAGAATGACGTTTAGCAGTTTGGGTAGACCAAATTAGTTGTGTATCCAACAAAACACCAAGTACTTTGTTTTGAAGAAGGGGTTCGAATTGAGGTGAATTTGACCGTTGCAATGCATTATGGTCCCTAATTTAACCCTGTATTGGGCTGTTGTGTTTTTACCTGTTACATCTATTTGTATTATAACCCCGCAGTTCATGACACAGTTCTACAGACAAGAGTCCAATAATAATTTTACTCTTAGTGTTTGGTATCTACAGAAAATCCCCCCTCCAAAAAAAGAATGAATTGTTGTTTTTATTTGTGATGGGACTGCAGCTCCTCTTCCTTTTTTGCTTCAGTCCGTGTGTGTGTGTGTGTGTGCGTTTGAATGTCTGCCTCGTTGCGTGATCAGTATGAATACCTGACCAAACTAATTGGAGTTACACCATGGGTCAATGACCAAATCCCCAAACATTGTTAAAAAACACTTAACGATCCAACCCTCCCCATATTAGTGTAATTAGTATTTGTGTTTCTCTCGCAGATAAAGAGGCCTGTCACGTTTACGAAAAGCTAAAAAACAGCGTTTAGGCTGTAATCGTGTTCTACTTGTTAGGCTATAATCTACCACAAAGGTTTGCCAAGGAAAAGGACTGACGCTGATGGTCATGTGATAGGACAAAAGTGAAAAAAAAATACATATATATATATATATATATATATATATATATATATATATATATATATGTGTGTGTGTGTGTGTGTAAAAAAAAAAAACAGATAGATAGATAGATAGATAGATAGATAGATAGATAGATAGATAGATAGATAGATAGATATGAAAAAGTTCTGTATTTCACGCTCTTAATAGACGCATATTGGAATAAAGGTTTTTTTTCGTTCAAAGAAAACCCATAGGTCATTAATTTTAACACAGAAATCAAATTACTGTCAAAGAAACATGCAGAAACCTTCAACCGCAAACATCAACAAACACTGCGAGTCACCGGAAAACAGCTCGAACGAAATAACTTTGAAAGCTTCTGTGTTCCATTTGTTATTTTGCATGATTAACCTTGAATGGTGCATTTGCTTAAAACACGCCATAACAGCCAAAGAACATAATAAGAGGAAAGATCCCTACTAATGTCAACTGAAAGCCTTTTTGATCAGCTTTAAAAGCCGCTTCAGTGGTGCGTTGCTTTAAGAATTTTCTCATCAATGGGTTTGATATTTCACGCCATTATCGAGAAAGACTTTTATTATTATTATTATTATTATTTACATTTTTATTCTAATTTGAAGGTCAGACAGTTTTCATACTTCATTCAGCTGAGCCCATCGGGGTGGCCAGCCTCTCCTGAGGCAGCAGGAGGCTCAGACCTCCCCATGAACACCCCAATGACAACACTAATGACACACACAGACTTCTGCTCAGAGAAGGCCCACAACAAAACCAGACACTCAGCTTTTACATTCAACTTTCAGCAGCGAAATATGACAGTTTTTTTTTTTAAATTGAACTCTTCCGTAATTTTTTCGGTTTTTTTTATCCTTATATTTTACTAAATATTACTAACTACTTTTTACATTTATAAATAACCATTGTTTATGTTACCTCTGTCACTATAGCATTTAATAGGCCTATACACATATATGTGTGTGTTTATTTGGCTACTATTACATGTGAGTTACATGAGTTGTATTTCATATGAAGTCTACATATCACCTACAAATGCTACAGTTGGTTTTATAACTAATGTACCTAAGCCATATTAAAATATATATTTAATGGCTGAATGGGCTTGACAGATATCTATAGGCTGTATTTAATAATTTAAATGTCTATAGCCTAAGTTTCATAGTGTTTGTATATGTGTATGCCGACTCTGTAGGCCTATATATCTAATTCTGAGGTAAATATTTTTTTCTGTATACCATTTTAACATTTGCACATGGTTAAATACAGCCTAATTACTCCAGAAGTAGCCAATTATTTTAACAACGCTTATATAGCTGAAGCATTTTCATTTCTAACAGTCTTGTTGGTCATTTCTAACAGGACTTGCTGGTTTATTTTTCAATGTCAACAAATTCGTACAGCGTAGTTTTTCACAAAATGGATACCAAACCTGAAGAAAAATGTCTATATATTTGTCTTCTGAAAAGGATATTATCTGTGAATCCTTTATCCTGTGGATGTAAAACATGTTCTTAGCAGGTCACAGCTCAATGCATAACCTATCTGTTGCTATCATCATAGTGGTCCAAAAGTTCCAAACTTCCGCCATACGTATGTGCTCGTGCTGACCTATGCACATAACAAACAGTGAGGGGCGGGGCTCTGTCCCCTGCGGAGGCTTTGAATGGAGCGCGCGGGCCGGTGCGGATGGCTGAGTGACAGGAGGCTCACGTCCACGCATGATGTGGCGCTATCCCAGCCTTCCTCAGCCTATTTCTAACAACAGCACATACTGTAGCACTGAAGAGAAGTGTACCATTTATTTAATGTCCAGCAAATCCATTTAATCTACTGCATTCAGTTTTATTTCATTTTTAATAGGCGTTTTGCGTAAATGCGCATCATCCGCCCTCACCTTCAGAACTGAGGACTGTATGACTGAGTTAGGTGGATGTTGTTGACAGATGGACACTGCTTTTTAAAAAATATTTACAAAGCACTTCCCTCTTAATAATAGCCCAAATAGGACGCTTTGCAGCCAATAGGTCCCAATCACTTTTACTGTTTAAAACCCGACATATGTCATACAGGTGCATAAATGTAAACACAGCTCAGTTTTTTTTTTTTTTGTGTGTGTTTTTTTCTGGCGTGGAGCAGGGCTAGTGTGTGTGCTTTCCTCTGCTTACATCATTTATATGTATATATTTTAGGACATATGTGTAATATCTAGCTATTATTGCCTCTTGGTGTACTGTCGGTCCTCACGCGCAGGGCGACAACGAAAAATACAGTGAATCCCTCTGTTTATAAATGAATAGTACATGAATGTAAAATTATCTGAACTGTCCAGGGATAGATAGATAGAAAGATGACGTAGATTTGCGGGCCTATAAGATTGTCCGATAATAATAGGATTAATAGTTAATTAACTGTAGGATTAAGCTATCTGACAGGTAAAACAAAAATACTTGCAATGATACGCACCTACAGAGATGATGTCATTACGACGAAACAGCCTAAATAACTTTGCACTGATTGTCGATTCATGCCAAATATTGATATGTATTTTTATTTTATTTATTGTGATTTTTAATGAATCTCTCACGGGTTGCTGAAAAGGCGTAACCTATCAGCCAAGGCAAGGTTACCGCCTGACCTGAAACTACAGGCCCCATAGGCTTTAAGCTTATTTCAGGCCCTAATAGGGGTTAATATGGGCCTACAGATGACAAATTAAAATAAAACCCATATTAAGTGTCTTAATAAGTTACTGGTGCACCACGTGCCCCAAGAACTGTCTCAATGCCACCTGGCGCTGAGTAGCCTACAAAATGTCCCATAGGTGTGTGCATCTCTGGGGACCGTGAACGCATCATATTCTTTTTCCTCAAACCTGTCACTGAGATCTCGCGCACTATTTGTGGGGCCTTGTCTTTTCGGAAGACACCACATCCATATCTGTTTTTTTTCATGAAATTTCTCACTGTGAGTGATTATTATTATTATTATTGTCATTATTATTATTATTATTATCATTATTCGTTTGTTTGTGGTGCATTTAACCTTAAAATTACGCATGTTAGCAGTCCCGGCTAGCCTAACTGTTGGTAGTAGCTAGCTGTGGGTGTGGCTATAGGATTTCTTTACTTCTGATTGGCTAAGTGACAAATTAATGAGGTAGGCGCACCTGTAACCATAAAGAAGCACACAGTAACACCAAAAGGCCTACATACAACCTAACTATTTGCTAGCATCTGGCGAACCAGCTATATGCAACTAGCTTACTACTAGCTTAAACTGCATTAGCATTTGTTTACATTGTGTCTTACCAGTTTTCCTTGTGTTTGTTTGTATTTTTTATGATTATTTTTTTGGCTTTTAGGAATTATTTGTGCGAGCTAATTAACCCACGCCTCCATTTTTCAGGTCTACGTCACACAGTTCGGTCTTACCTGTGTTTCGGAGAGGTTCAGTTGCCGTGCTAGTTCGGTGCGCTCGCGGCCCACAACGTACTGACACCGCTGGAACTCGAGCTCGAGCCGGTAGAGCTGTTCGGCGGTGAAGGAGGTCCTCGTGCGCTTGGGTCTGTCCAGGTCGAGCCCCTTCGGCAGCACGATCTCCCGGATGGTGCCTTTCGCGTCTGTTTACGTAAAAGCCAAAAAAAAAATTCAACAATTATATAACTCAGCAACGACCACCGGAAGTTCAACTAAAGGTGAGCCATGGTTCAGTTATCCTCAGTTCTACTTTAAATATAGCGCGTGAATGTACAGCAGGCTACGTCACAGGCCTCACGTGCCAAACATAAACAGGAAATTGAAGAAATTTTTACTCTACTCAGATAACATTTGGTTCTAAAAAGAGTAAAAGTTACTCTACAAAGTCAATATAGAACCAAATTTACTCTTTTTGAGGAAAATACTTTTGTCTCTTTTTTCCCCCTGTGTATAAAGGGTTTAATTTAGCCTACAAAAATGCTATAGGCCTATTATTATTATTATTATTATTATTATTATTATTATTGTTCAGCCAGTGAAGAAGCAGATAAATAAATTACAACCTGAACGACAACTACAATTGAACTTTATTGAACAAAGTTTCTATAGCTTATATTAACCTAAAAATACCCAAACTTGCATAATAACCTCATATGTAGCCTCGGCTGCTTTGGGCTGACAGTTTCAGAGAATTTTGTGACTCATTTCCTGCTGATGTGAGACAGATTAGGCTTAAGTAAGTAAGTAAATAAGTAAGTGAGTGAGTGAGTGAGTAAAATAAATAACACTGAACATAACACCGAACATTGTATAGCTGTTTTATGTATTTGAATCTATTCCTATATTTTATTCTAGTATTTTAGTTTTATTTATTCTTTTGTACAGCACTGCGTTTGTTTTAAAATGCTTTACAAATAAAGTTGGATTGAATAAATAAACAAATAAGTGGTTAATGGTGCTGTTTTCTTTGCTTTTCTAAGGAAACAGACCTGTTAAAAATGACAACTGCATATGCTATATAGTCCAAAGATGACACATTTTCATTACTTAATTTTTAGTTTTGATATCATCATACTTTGACCCCCAAACTTGACCCTACGGACTATTTTCAGTCAAGTGAAGGGGTTGTGTATCATTGCGCGGGTTGGTAAGAATGCACTAACAAGACTATGATCCAAAGGCTTTTTAACGTATGTATTATCATTATTATTTTTAGTCTTTTCCACCCTATTTTCAAATAATCTTCAAATAATTACATTTGAGCTGTGTAGAAATTTAAAACTTATTTGGATAAGAAAAAGAAATTGATTAAATGCTTATAAAAGAGAAAGAGGAGAGTCTCATCCTATATTCTGTCATGGACCCATAAATCCAATATAAAACTGTTAAAAGTCAACAAATAAACGACAAACGAAATGTATAGGCTAAGATATTTTAACTTTGATTATTTTCTGTATATTATCATTTTCTGTATAGGCCTATATGTGTATGTATTACTACCTACAGTTAATAATTCAAATTTTGGAGCTTAAGTTAAAATATCAAAGATGTGTTCGTATTTATCACATCTAATGGAGGCGGAGGGCAGACAGAAACTGCTCTTTGTCCAGGGTTTTAAAGTCATGAAATATGCAATCAATATAAAATATGAAAAGCCCTGAATTAAAGATGAAACCAAACTGATTGGACTGAACAGCCATAGTGTTTCTATAGGAGGTCGCTGACCGGCCGGTATCTGACGGAAATACGAGCAGAAAAAAACAGTGAAAATGGGGCGAAAAAAGTGTAGTTTAAGTTATTGAATTTACTGGAATTGTCTGAGCACATATATATTTAAAAACATGATAATTTGAAGTTGTGCGCAATAGAAAAAACAATAGCTAATAAAAGACAATAAGTGCATAAAATAGAAATTGTAGTTTATGCAGAAACTACAGTAACATCATGATGGTGCGTTCACTGTACGGCTTAATCAAACAGTAAATAACACTGATATTCTTCATATACAAGCCGAAAGAAGAGCCATAATCTCCATATTTACATCCGCATAGTAATGTGTATCCAGACGGTAAGAATATGCACCACAGAGGCTCTAAACCCTCTTAATGTAACAAATATTAAAGCATGCATGCAGTATATATGGTACAAATGCGTGATAAATATGATAAAAAAGGCCAAGCTGTGTTGGAATCATTTGCGCGCAGCAGCAGCGCAGTGCGCAGACCTGCTGACCTCTGGGTGACCCCGAGCTCTGTTTGGAAAAGCCCGAACAAACACACTCCGCTTAAAAAAAAAAAAAAAAAAAAACACTCCATACGAATGCACTTCTATCAAAACCGGACCACATCCCGGTCCAAACACAGACCACCAGCTCTATTAACAGGGACTGGAGCATCATTGTGTGACTGATAAGAAATAAAACAGCAAATAAAACAGTCAAAGCGTCCACAGTGACAGTACAGCTCATTTATTTATTTTCAAACCCAAACTAGTCCTGCAGCTTCCACATATACAACATTATCTATTTGCTTTCTCTCTTTTTCTTTTTAATACATTTTCTGTCTCTTTAAAATCTGGCCTTTGGTTTATTGTAACTGAATGCGGCACAAATGTGGAACCGATAATAATTTTCACGATAGTCGTAGATAAGGCGACATGTTGGCTCTTTCTGTCAAATATTCCTGGATCACTAAAACGACACGTAGGCTATTTTTACAGCTATCTGCAGGCATGAAAACTGCCTGATTTTAATATCATTTTATTTCAACTTCACAGTGACTTACAAGTCCCTTACTATTTTTTTCTGACACGATTTTTTTCCCTATAAAGCTACGAACTGAAATAACACATAAAACGCCCTCAAAGTAAATAACCTCAATTAGGCCTATTGGAATCTAACTAGATATGGTACCACACCTACTTTAGATGTGTTCAAAAA
This sequence comes from Sphaeramia orbicularis, assembly GCF_902148855.1. Classification (NCBI taxonomy): domain Eukaryota; kingdom Metazoa; phylum Chordata; class Actinopteri; order Kurtiformes; family Apogonidae; genus Sphaeramia; species Sphaeramia orbicularis. Next base: position 40,111,573 of record NC_043974.1, on the reverse strand, counting down.
AATAAATAAATAAATTTAAAAAATTGGAAAATAGCCTATTTATAGCCTATATGAAAAAATATATATATGTAAATATATATATATACAATGTCCTATATGTTTGTATTTTACATTAAACAAATACACAATTTATAGTGCTTTTTCTGATTTATCTATTTTTATTTTTTTTTAAATATATATTTCTTTTTGTTTTAGTAATGTTAATGCTATATATAACATATTAAGCTACAATCTGATCATTTAAAGCAAAAAATGAAAAGAGGCTACAAAGCTATAATGTTGATCAAAGTAGTCATTTATTATTGGTCATTTAATTTGAACCCATATTTCTAGTTTGATTTCTACAGGACTGTCCTGCACACAGGCATGGACACTATAAAATATAGTTTTGTGAAGGAAACTAACACAAAGGCATTCAGACAGTGACAGCAGAAGACACACAGCCTTCTTGTGAAGGAGCGGCCCATGTCCTGTCAGTCAGAAAACAACACAACAACACACAGGTGAAGTTCACTGGAGCACAGCTTCACATGCTTCCAGACCTTTCAGTGCCTTTTTAGAGCTCAGGTCAAACTACCTACAATGTCAAAGAAAATAAACAGGAGCAAATACAGGCTAAAGGCTACAGGCTCAGCTTCTGTGTGTGTGTGTGTGGTTTTTTTTTTTAGTATTGATTCACCAATAATCAATTATTAGAAAAATAAACAATCCCTCACAATTTATAGAAGCCAATTTTCTACGCTGTCCATTTGTGCATTTTAGTATCAGTTGTATTAATAAAAATCAATAAGTGCCTTTTCCAATATGGTTGCATTGTCTGCTTAAAGTGAAGGGATCCATTGTTTGACTTAGTTGCCCCTCCTGCAGCACGACCCCTTTCTTTAAGTCTATATTCAAGAGTCCAATTTTAACATCAACTTTTACTGTGATATTATTTACTTGTTTTTTTTTATTCCAACCTCCCTATTCTATATATTTAATAAGAATGTTTTCATTTATTTTAAAGATTCACATAAAACACATTCAGACTAATATTAGTGAGTGTTTAGCTCAGTTAAATGTGTTTTTATTGTATTATTATTATTAGTAGTAGTGCTAAAGTGTGTTTGTGGATTAAATTAATGGTTTGAGTAACAGTATAAATATAAAATAATTCTCCATCCCTGCAGCTCCAGTGGGCTCCTGCTGGGACACTTGTCTTGTGTGTAGAACAGCAGAATAATCCTCAGTTCATGTGGGTTTTCAGTGCACTTACCTCTCACTAATATCCTCCGGCAGTAGTCCGGGTCCACTCCCAAAAGTTTGTCGTGTCCGTCTTCGCTGGAGGACGTCGGGGTGGACGCTGACGTCCCCGGCGTGTCCGTGGAGCTCTGCACCGGGGACCGGCTCCCGATATCGGTGGCAGCGGCGGCGGTTCCGCGACACTTATTGGTTGCGTCCATCCGGTCCGGACACAGCGGGTTGTTGGGTCCACAGCGGTGGCTCCCATCGCCCATAGTCGTGGCCTGGTCGAACATATACCAAGACCTCTTCAAACTAATCTGCGTGTGCGTGGAGGGGGAGCTGAGTTTCTTCGCTGCTTTTCTCACACTTTGTTGCCCTCTTCTTCTTCTTCTTCTTCTTCTTCTTCTTCTTCTTCTTCTTCTTCTTCTTCTTCTTCTTCTTCTTCTTCTTTACAAGTGTTCTCCAGCATACCCTCCTTAGCTTCAAGAAAAAACAAAAACAAAATAAAAGCAAAGTAGATCCTGTTACATGGGAGTCTGGCGGTCCTGGAGCTGAATGCGCTTCAGGTGTCCACTCCACGCATGACGCACGGAAGTCCCACAGTCCCGGTCCAAAAAGGCTCGGGCTCTACTAGTTGCAGGAGAAATGCATGTTGTAAAAAAAAAAAAAAAAAAAAAAAAAAAGAAAGAAAGAAAAAAAAGGTACAAGAGGGTAAAGTGTGTGTGAGTGTGTGTGAGTGTGTGTGTGTGTGTGTGTGTGGAGGAGCGGGGAGGTGCCACAGAGGAACACACACTTCCACTGCGCACCCACGGATCAAATGCAAAAGAAAAGACACAGGCAGCGGTCACAGTTCACCGCGTGCACTCACACCGCACGGGACAGGACGGAACGGAACTTTTCGTCCTGTGTTTTGCGTCCGCCGCAGCCTGTTACTTCACAAACAGCGACTGAACTCGGTGCCGGATCCTCTGCAGAACTGCATGGTGCGGCTGCGGCTGGTGTGAGATGGCCAACATAGAAGAGGAGGAGGAGAGGGGGTGTGGGTGGAGGGGGGGTTGGTTGGTTGTCGGTGGTCCTCTAGAGGAGAAAAAAAAAAAAAAAAAGCAGCCTTGAATGGGACTGACTGGGACTGAGAATGGGAAGACGCGCGCATTTACGCACAAACAATCAGAATGTCTAATTGGCTGCGGAGCGCAAACATCACGCTCCTCTCATAGACCCCCGCCTGCTCTATCAGGGGAGATGTTGGCGTGTGTGGAGAATATTTGTGGCACTGGCTGTACACTTGACACATAGGAAGGCAGGCGCACGTGACGTCACTTCCTGCTTACGCACCGCTCCCCCGTACCGCTTTCTGATTGGTCCGCTGGGTTTTTTTGGACTAACAGAGGGGATGAGTGCCGCCTCAGACCTGGATCAGGCGCTACAGGAGACATGAGATGATGGTTTTGGTGCAACAGACAGCGCTGCACGGGTCCCCCCCCCCACACACACCCACCCACCCACCCGCAGCACACACTCATACACTGTGACATTTTTATCTTTTTTGCTTTTTACGCTCCAACTTCCCCTCTGGCGCACAAAAGCGTCAGGCGCAAAAACGGACGCTTTGACGTAGAAAAGTAAAAGCAGAGGGGGGGAAAAAAGGACAAATGACAGTGATTTTCCTTTAAATATCACAAGTAGCTCCTGGAAATGAAAATAATAACATATGTAGATCAATATAAATCTATAAGTATTCGCCTTTTCATATGAACCCTTTCATGCATGAATTATAAGAGCTTTAATCAACATGTTTTTTTTTTTTTTTTTTTTTTTTTAGTGTGTTTATTCCTCTAGGCCACAGGTGTCAAACATGTGGCCCGGGGGCCAAATTTGGCCCGCCAAAGGGTCCAATCTGGCCCATATAGGATGAATTACACTGAAGATATTAACAATCAGTGGTGTAAAAATCCTTTTAATTCAGATTCCACATACAGACCAATTAGATCTTAATTGGGACATGATCAGTAAAATAGTATCATAATAACTTATAAATAATGAAAACTACAGAGTTGATCTTTGTTTTAGTGAAAAAAAAGTACAATTACATGAAAATGTTTACATTAATAAACTATCCTTTTACAAAAGTTGTGAACAACCTGAAATGTCTTAAGAAAAGTAAGTGCAATTTTACCAATATTCTGCCTGATCCTAAATGTTTTGTGTATTTGTAATTTAAGTTGTAAAGCACATGTGTAAATGATAAACTGATAAACTGAGGCAGAATATTGTTAAAATTGCACTTGTTTTTCTTAAGACATTTCAAGTTGTTCATGTTATTCAGATTTTTAAGGAAACGTTGCAAATGTAAACATTATCATAATATAATTTTACTTTTGTCACTGTTATTATTTTACTGGTCTGACCCACTTGAGATCATATTGGGGTGAAAGTGGCTCCTGGAGTAAAAATGAGTTTGACACCCCTGCTCTAGGCATTAAAGAAAACAAAGTAATTGATTTTTTTTTTTTTAATGAATCTATTTTTCATGGAGTTGCAAAAATGTCCACTCAGCTGGACACCATGCATTTAATTTTGAAGCAAAGAAACGTATTTACTGATAAACTGTAAGAAAACTATGAAATAAAAACATTTTAATGCAACAAATCTGATGTTTTCTCACATTTTAACATACTCTACTACTAGTCATCACTCACTTTATAAAGATAATATGCACAAAAAAAACCTTTTTTCTTTAAAAAAAAACAAACAAAACAAAATTGTTAATTACAGTCTAATAACAATAACAAGCAATTGATTTCCACTCAAACATGTCAGTGCAGATCAGGTTTATCAACAACAGCAAAGTTACAGTAATGGTATGAATGTCAGTGTGTTGGATGACGCATGAGTGTCCACTGTGTTGGCTGATATGGAACTGAAACAACCAAACCCATGAATATAACAGAGAACAGCTGAAGAAGAACTGACCACTGTGCATGAAAGGGTTAATGTGTGACATCAAAGCCTGCAGGCTACAAATATTCACCTCAGTTTTAGACGAAATGACTTCAAATACTTCATGTTCAGTGTCCCCTTCCTTATGTCTGGGATTCTGTGACGCACAATGTTGCACTTTTTCCATTCAAATGTGATTTTTGGATTAAAAGTGTCGTAGTTTGACATCACTGCGCCAGATGGAGTGTGTTATTCTGCCCTAAAGAGCTGTTTGTATTATTCTTTTTTCCCACATATTAGTCTGTTCTATTCCAAATTAGTAATGAAATAAGGAAAGATTGAAATAAGTGTCCGCAACTTCCTTCTTGCGCAAAAAAAAAGCCCTAAATATGTTTTTACGCACATTTGAGTGTGTAATTTGCAGCTCTGCCATATATAAAGGACTGTGAAAACTTAAATTCAGAGTTATTCTGTAGGAGATGAAGTGTTTGGTTTTTGATAACAGTTGTCAGATGTGAGTTTACTGGAAACATAACATCTGCGCAAAAAGCCTCCAAAGTTATTTGCCTTTTTATTTTAAATGTTTATGTACAGAAACTTATTTTCATTTTTTTTTTCTTTCATCAAAGTGACAAGTGAATCAGTTTTTGGTGATGAAACAAGATGACGTTTAAGAGGAAAAAACTGCAATTTAAGATTCCACAGACAAGAAAGAAAAGATTTGGTGTCAAAAATAGTTCGAATTCATTTAATTTTAATTTTTTATTTATTTATTTATTTATTTATTTATTTATGGTATGAAGTGGAATTAAAACGTAGATGTGCACAAAATGAAAACACAAACCCAGGCTTTAAAAAAAAAACAAAAAAAAATGAACAAGGCGGTCCACAGGAAGACATGCGCAATCTAAAGTTTCCGATGATCCAAGAGTTTTACAAACAGAAGGTGCGTCCACATGAGTTAGTCCATTTCTCGGCTGTATTTGATGCGCTTGGAGTCCTCTGAAATGGCCGCAGGTACAGAAACAGGAGCAAGTAAATAGCAGTTAACTCCTAATCTGTACCTAAACTGAGCTGGACTATTATTTTCCTTTTTGGAGGTTTGACTGTTTGGAATTTCCTTTTTTACCTCAAGTCGCTCAGTTTTGAAAACATGCAGAGAAAAAAAAAACAAAAACATTTAGAGCAAGATCGTGTAATTACAGTTTTGCTATGTGTGTTTTTTCTTGTGTTCTTCTTCTTGTGTGAGTCTGTAATTACTACACACACACACACACACACACACACACACACACACACACACACACACACACACGGGTCGTTACTCCTTTCAGCTGGACTAATCTCACACAGGATGAATAGAAACTGTCAATCAGAGGTTGCACTCAGCAGCGAGACAAGAGGCGACTGATTACTGCTGCGCGCGCACACTCACGCGCGCACACACGTACACACACACACACACCGCCCCCCCCCCCCCGCCCCCCTTCAGTGTTCAGTGTTTACACTCTCAGTGTCTTTACCGACGCACCATAAAAACCCTCCGAAAAGTAGAGTTTTTTTTTTTTCTCCCCCATCGAAGAACGCGCACATTTATTTGGATTTTCAATTTTAAATGTGTTTGTGTGTGATTTTGAAAGCAGATAGATAGATAGATAGATAGATAGATAGATAGATAGATAGAGAACAGATCAAAACCACAGAGTTGAATATATAGTAGGTTTTAGCTTCCAGCAATGAGGAAAATTTGTTTGTTGATTTATTTATTTATTTATTTATTTATTTATTTATTCATACCTAAAAAAAACAAAACAAACAAAAAAACATAGGTTCCTACTCATTTTGTCTTCTCACAAAGGCTGAAACCTAAACTACAGTCAGTATGAACTACGTTTTAGTGACTCTAACACTGCAGCTTCTGAGATGAACAGACCAGTGCAGCAAAAAAAAAAAAACCAAACAAACAAAAAAAAAACAACTTGGCATAATGTGCTGTTTCTACTTTGAAGTCTAGTTCAGTAGAATAGCCATCATTGGAAGCACATGAATCCACAAAGTTACCTCAGCTCAAGTCCTTTGCTAACCTATATTCATCAATAAATAGCCTACATTAAAAACAAATAATAACATAATAAAAATAATGTGCTGCTTCTACTTTGAAATCTAGTCTAGTAGAATAGCCATTATTGGAAGCACATGAGTTCAGAAAGTTACCTCAGTTCAACTCCTTTGCTAACCTATATTCATTAGTAAATAGCCAACATTAAAGAAAAAAGAAAAAAAAAAAACAGAAAAAAAGATATAATGTGCTGTTTCTACTTTGAAATCTAGTCTAGTAGAATAGCCATTATTGGAAGTACATGAATTCAGAAAGTTACCTCAGTTCAAGTCTTTTGCTAACCTATATTCATCAGTAAATAGCCTATATTAAAGAAAAATAAAACAGAAAAAAAAGATATAATGTGCTGTTTCTACTTTGAAATCTAGTCTAGTGGAATAGCCATCATTGGAAGTACATGAATTCAGAAAGTTACCTCAGTTCAACTCCTTTAGTAACCTATATTCATCAATAAATTGCCTACATTAAAGAAAAAAACAAACAAACAGAAAAAAAAGATATAATGTGCTGTTTCTACTTTGAAGTCTAGTTCAGTAGAATAGCCATCATTGGAAGCACATGAATTCCCAAAGTTACCTCAGTTCAAGTCCTTTAGTAACCTATATTCATCAATAAATAGCCTACATTAAAATAATAACAAAATAAAAATAATGTGCTGTTTCTACAAACATCATTGGAAGTACATGAATTCCCAAAGTTCCCTCAGTTCAAGTCCTTTGCTAACCTATATTCATCAATAAATACCTTACATTAAAAAATAACAATAATAAATAAAGTCACAGTAGGTTTGACCCATTGTTCAAGTGTTTAAAGTGTCATAATATCAGTATTGAATAGTATGTTTTTTATTGATTCATTTCTAATACAGTGAACTCACTTTGCCAACCAGTCCAAATCAACAATTTTCCATTTGTTTCTACATTAGTAAAAATGTACTATTTTTAAATCACATAACTTCGCTATATAAAAAGTAGGTTTATGTGTTCAATGTAACGGAGTAAAACAGAGAAACTTTCCATAAATTAAATTATTTATGCATATATTGTTTCGTCAGAACTTGCTCACTATAAAAGTAATATCCCTGACTTGGTCATGTTGATAAAAAGAGGACGGTTTTGCAGCAAAACTGCTTCTCTGCTGCAAAACAAATCACAAATCTGACACTTTTAAGGGAGACAGAGAGAGAAGTATAATGTTAACCCATAAAGACCCAAACAACCACCGTCAACAAAAACCATCTACTGAGCTAAACTGTTTAACACCTGTTGATCCACTAATCCTATCAATACATGTAAATAATTGGTGTAAAATGCAGTTTCTCATCTTTTCATGGTCATCAGATACGACCCATTTGGACGTTCAGAAGCTCTGTAGTTACCATGGAAACACCGTCATCTTCTACAACATTGATTCACCAGTAAAACCAGTGGAGTTGGATCAATGACAGTGGATGGACGCACTGGGTTTATGTTCATTTAATGAGAGATTTGATTAAAAAAGTCATGTTTTCTGCAGTTTTCTCTGTTTTTGATAAAATAACCCTAACATTAATCTGAGCTTTTATGAACATCTACATGATCAGTACATTAAATATAGGAAACTACCTGATTTTCATTGAAAAAAGCAAAATACAGATAATAATATTGCAATAAATGACAGTAAATCACTTAAGAAAGGTTACAGAAAGAGAAAAAAAATCATTTGTATTATGGGTCTTTATGGGTTAATATAAGTCATTTACAAATCAAAAGAAATAGTTGAATGTTTTGGCAGCGCTTCCTGTCCACTGTGAAATAATACTACTGATGGGGTTACGTTTGAGTATTTAGTATTTGTGGAAATGAACTCTGTTTCTAAACTAGAGTAAAATGCAACAAGTGGTAAAAGTTTAGATTTCTGTACATTCAGTCAGTCCGGTGCTATAAATATGAATAAAGTGTTTTATTTGATGCAAAAACAGGCTCACTAAAGTATTCCAAAGGTTAAAAAATGAACATATAAAGGTAAAAGTGTGAACAAATAAAGGCACATCTACACTCATATACAGAAAAAAACAGGTGTTTTTAGGTGAATGTTATAAAGTAAGTAAGAAGAGCTTCCTGATATTACAACTGAACTAATAAAAGGCACATTCAACACCAGGATACTCACGATTTACAGCCAGACACATGTTGAAGTCAGTTACAGTATCTGGTTTTAATCACTAATTCAACTTTTTTTTTTTTTAATCACAGACATATATACATAAATACATATATATGAGTTAGCACGAGCAGTGAGCTAACAACAGCTAATTTAAGGGTCAACACCAATGCATCCCATAACTGGAAATACAAAACTATTATATTACCTCCTGACATGTGGCTTTCAGATGTTGTCTTAGATTTGAGCGGCAGCAGAACTGAAGATTCTATGAATATTTTAGAAGTATTTTTTTTTGTGTGTGTGTCAAATATGTGGCAATAATGATAGAAAATAATAGAGGAATAAAAGTTGTATACGTTCACAGAGTTCTACAAACATCACAGATACAGCGTTTTGTCATTTAAGATGATTATTATAATTATTATTATTACTACTATTATTGAAACAGTCAGAAATAACAAGAAAAAGTGATTGTAAAAGTTGTTTCAAAAAACATAAATATAAATGATTTTGGGTTTTTTTGTGTGTAAATATTAATAGTTAGAGACTCGGTTTATTTAACTAAAGAGAATCCAGGTTTATTGTTTTAACTCAGAGGTGTTGTTATTTAATTATGAGTTTGTTTTTATGTAAATAACAGTGCATATCCAGGGAATGTTTGGTAACATTCCATTGGTTTGGTCAACAATGGATATTGTATATTTTGTAAAATTGGATAGTTCAGTCTAACTATCTTATGTGTTTATTTATTTATGTTATTTATTACTGCATGCTTATACCTACTCCTTTATATATGTACTAAACACTGAAGTTAACTCTTAGTATAAAATGAACCCTGTTTTCTTACATGGCAGTAAACATGATTCTGATATTTAAGATTATTATCATTATTATTATTACTATTATTGAAATAGTCAGAAATAACAAGAAAAAGTGATTGTAAAAGTTGTTTCAAAAAACATAAATATGAATGATTTTGGGTTTTTTGTGTAAATATTAATAGTTAGAGCCTCGGTTTATTTAACTAAAGAGAATCCAGGTTTATTGTTTGAACTCAGAGGTGTTTTTATTTAATTATGAGTTTGTTTTTATGTAAATAACAGTGCATATCCAGGGAATGTTTGGTAACATTCCATTGGTTTTGTCCATATTGTATATTTCCATATAGTCCAGTCTAACTATCTTCTGTGTTTATTTATTTATTTTATTTTTTACTGCATGCTTATACCTACTCCAAACCCCTGAAGTAAACTCCTGGTATAATATGAACTCTGTTTCCTTACATGGCATTAAACATGATTCTAACATTTCAGATAATTATCATTATTATTAAAACAGTTTCATCGTAGCCAGTCAGAAAAAAACAAGAAAAAGTGATTGGAAAAGTTGTTTGAAAAAATATAAATATAAATGATTTTGGGTTTTTTATGAAAATATTGATGTTAGAGCCTTGGTTTATTTAACTATTATTTTAACTCTGAGGTCTTTTTTAGTTATGAGTTTGTTTTTATGTAAGTGAACACACTGAACATGCATATCCAGGTAATGTTTGGTAACATTCCATTAGTTTTGTCCACATTGTACATTGTATATTTTGCAAAATTGGATAGTTTAGTCTAACTCTATCTTATGTGTTTATTTATTTATTTATTTTTTACTGCATGCTTATACCAACTCTATTATATATGCATCAAACCACTGGAGCAAACTCCTAGTGTAAAATGAACCCTGTTTACATACATGGCAGTTCATATGATTCTGATATTTAAGATTATTATCATTATTATTATTACTATTATTGAAACAGTCAGAGATAACAAGAAAAGTGATTCTAAAAGTTGTTTCAAAAATCCTAAATATAAATGATTCTGGGTTTTTCTGTGTGAAAATATTGATGTTAGAGCCTCGGTTTATTGAACTATTATTTTAACTTCAAGGATCAAATCAAATCAAATGTTATTTCTATAGCGCCAAATCATAACAAAAGTTATCTCATGACACTTTACATATAGAGCTGGTCAACACCAGACTCTGAGGAGTTTTGGTTTAGTTATAAGTGTTTTTATGTAAGTGAACACACTGAACATGCATATCCAGGTAATGTTTGGTAACATTCCATTAGTTTTGTCCACATTGTACATTGTATATTTTGCAAAATTGGATAATCCAGTATAACTCTATGTTCTGTGTTTATTTATTTATTTTATTTTTTACTGCAGGCTTATACCTACTCCTTTATATATGCATCAAACCACTGAAGTAAATTCCTAGTATAATGTGAACCCTGTTTATTTACATGGCAATAAACATGATTCTGACATTTAAGATTATAATCATTATTACTATTATTGAAACTGTTTCATTATAGCATGAAAAAGTGATTGTAAAAGTTGTTTAAAAAAAACATAAATATGAATGATTCTGTTTTCTTTTTGGGAAAATATTGATAGTTAGAGGCTCGGTTTATTTGAATTAGGAGAATCCAGGCTTATTATTTTAATATTTTAACTCAGAAGTCTTTTTGTTTGGTTATGAGTTTGTTTTTATGTAAATAAAAGTGCATATCCTGGGAATGTTTGGTAACATTCCATTAGTTTTGTCCATATTGTATATTTCCTTATAGTCCAGTATAAGTCTATTTTATTCAGTTTTATTTAGTTTTTCCTGCATGCTTATACCTACTCCATTACATATGCATCAAACCACTGCAGTAAACTCCTCTTATATGTGAACCCTGTTTCCTTACATGAGCGTAAACAGGATTCTGATTCACAGTAAAAATAAAAACAGGTGAAATAAAAACATAAAAGACAGAATCTGAAAAGTGGATCTGTTGTGCATTGGCCAAACTGGATTTGTATTCTTGCTATGAAAGTGCTTCTCTCTGAGCTGACCCAACAGTAATGTCCATATATGATCATACCCTGGAACAGCTGTGTTTTGCCTGGACTTCGTGCCTTGAAGCTGCTCAGTGTCATAGAGTTGATTCCATTCAGTCTCATGATGGGACTCCATTCTCTTTTCTTTGATAATATGATCAGATCTCCATGTGACACCTATATTCTTATCACATTATTATTTGTTCCGCTCCGACTCACAATTAGATCCTATTACCGTGGGCTACGTAAAGCACATGATGCCCACCGTCTCTATACTGTGTGCGCCTTTGCGTGGCCTCTGCGTGCCCCACGGCCCACGGGAAGGGTTCAGTGTTTATTTGCACCACGCACCGACCGCCTCATCTCCTCATCTGCGCCTCTCGTGTGCTGCCCGTATTTGCGGCCTCGTGGAGATGAATCTGATCAATCAGATCAATCAACAGAGATTACTGTAATCCCAGAGGTCAGCGGGAGGGCACCGGGCCACGCAGAGTTCACACCTCCCCACTCACACTCACACTATCCAGACAAATCTGAGCAAGAATGGCAAACATTTGGAAAGATTTAACCATTTAGACAAGGACTGTTTTAGGGAAAAGATGGTTTAAAACAGCCTGCACTAAGATCTGCAGCTCAGGTTTGTACAAAAAACTTAAAATGATAAAAATGTTGATTCAACTAATACAATATAAATAGGCTATAATATAAAAAGATGGTTTAAAACAGCCTGCACTAAGATCTGCAGGTCAGGTTTGTAAAAAAAAACTTAAAATGATAAAAATGTAGATTCAAGTAGTACAATATAAATAGACTATAATATAAAAAGATGATTTAAAACAGTCTGGGCTGAGATCTGCGGGTCAGGTTTGTAAAAAAAACTTAAAATTATAAAAATGTAGATTCAAGTAGTACAATATAAAAAGACTATAATATAAACTAGTATTAAAAAGATGATTTAAAACAGTCTGGACAAACATCTGCAGGTCAGGTTTGTAAAAAAAAACTTAAAATGATAAAAATGTAGATTCAACTAGTATCATATAAACAGACTATTATATAAACTAATATTAACCCTTGAATTATGGGAACCTTAGTCAAGATTTTTTTTTCCTGTATGGTTTTATTCCTCTTTAGCCATGAAAAAATAAATAAATAAATAATGCGATTGAATTTTTTTTTTCAATTAACTTATTTTTCATGGAGTTACAAAAATGTCCACTCAGCTGAACACCATGTGTTTAACCCTTTCATGCACAGTGTTCACTCCAGTGGACAGTTCTTCTCCAGCTGTTCTCTTGTTTATTCACAGGTTTTGCTGTTTTAGTTCATAATCAGCCGACACAGTGAACACTTATGCACCATCCCATAATACACTGACATTCATACCATTACTGTAACTTTGCTGTTCTTGATAAACCTGATCTGCAGTGACATGTTTGAGTGTAAATCAATAGTTAATTGTTAGACTGTAATTAGCAGATTTTTAAAACAAAAAAAAAAACAAAAAGTCTTTTTTTGCATATTAAATTCATGAACTAGGAAGATTATTACTGTTTGTAATTATTTAAGGAGAAGGGGTGGGATTTTAGAAGTTTTGCTTCTTCTCCCTCCTTTTTGAATATGTATTATATGTCTTATGTTTAAGTATTTGTTTATTTTGACATTCATGTTCGAAATAAACACATCAGTCAATCAAATCAATCAATCCAGTGAGTCATAACTAGTATTAGAGGATGTTAAAACGTGAGAAAACATCAGATTAGCAGCATGACAAATGTTTTTATTTCATTGTTTTCATATTACTTTCTGATATTTGCTTTTAAATACATGTTTCTGTGCTTCAAGAATAAAATGCATGGTGTAGCCAAGTGGATATTTTTGTAAATCCATGGAAAAAAAAACTCAGCTGCATTGTTTTTTTGTTTTTTTCCATGCCTAATGAGGACTAAAAACACTCAAAAAAAAAGAAAAGATCTCGACAAAGGTTCTAATTATTCCTGCATGAAAGGGTTAATTTTTGAAGCAAAGAATGCAAAATGAAAAAGTGATTTTCAGTGAGAAAACTATGAAGTAAAAACATTTCCAATGCTACTAATCTGATGTTTTCTGTCATTTTAACACACTCTAATACTAGTTATTACTCACTTTATGGACATAACATGCAAAAAAAAAACCCACTCAAACATGTTACTGCAGATCAGGTTTATCAAGAACAGCAAAGTTATAGTCATGGTATGAATGTTAGTGTATTATGGGATGGTGCAGAAGTGTCCACTGTGTTGGCTCATATGGAAGTAAAACAACAAAACCATGAAAATATAAGAGAACAGCTGGAGAAGAACTGTCCACTGTATGAATGAAAAGGTTAAAAAGAGGATTTAAGGGAATAAATACAGGTTTTTCTTTAGTAAAAATGGAATGAAATGGAAGAATGAGCTGTAAATTCTCACATTTGGGACATTTGAAGAACTTTGCAGCGACGCACGGTTCATTGTAAGGCCGCGCGCGCACAGACGCACAAGAAGATAAATACTAGAAATAATAGAATTAAACAACAACAATAATAAAAATACAAATAATAGACTAATGCATACAGATATATGGTGACAGCAAGGGGTTTAGGATTTGTTTTTTATGTATGTGTGTGTGTTATCATTGTTGTGTATTTTGAGAATCCAATAAACACAAATAAAAACACACAAAATAAAAGACAGGTTTACAGCTGTCTGCGGTATTACCGTCAAATCTGAAGGAAAAAAAAAAAAAAACACCACACAGTGATGCATCTGATGCTGATGCGACGTCCTTATGAATAAATAAGTCCTTCAGTCGTGTTTTCCACAGTGGCCGTGGGTGGTGTGGGCTCTTCCCCACGGACACAGAGCAGTGAGTGGACGCCAAAACGGGACTTTGACCCACCCGCCCGTGTTTTTTTTTTTTTTTTTTCCTGTCCGAGGAAACACTAGAGAGAGACTATTGAAATAGACTGAGTAGAAAAGGAGAAGGAACCGGTCAGACTGATGCCAAAATACTGCTGGGACTGGGCTAAAAGCAAAGAGGCTTTTCAAAATAAAAGCCCCCCACCCCCACCTACCACCCCCTACATTCGGCTGTTTTAATAGGTTTGAATAAAAGATGGTAAATATTGAAATGGACACATAAAGATATCACAATCCTCTTAGAAATGACGAAAATACATGTAAGGTCCACAGATATGATAAAGCAGTCATTGCCAAAGGATTCAACAGTTTTTTTTTTCTCCTAATTTGAACGAAATCAACGTTAATATACGGCCTTTTTTTAATTAAAAAAAAGAAGAGTAAAAAGAGTTACAAGTATTATAGTGTCTGAACATTTTAAACATCTAAACTTCTCACAATAATTTTACATGTTACATTTATTAACTTTAAATTAAATTACTTCGAGATGTTAAATTATTACAAAACGAAGAATCTCATTAACAACCCCTATGATAATACTATTATTTTTATTATTATTATTATTAGTTTATGACTGCCTATTTGATTTTTTTTTTTTAATTCTTTTCATTGTGTTTTTGTTTCTATGACTGCAAAAACATGAGTCAAATAATATTCACATTTTACTGATTTGACCTAATTATTACTGCTTTTATTTGTAATTTAATAAAGATGAGAGTAATAATACAATAAAGAGAAGGTATTCACATAGGCCTACATGACTTTTTTGTTTTTTTAATTCTTTATATTTCTTGGCTTTAAAGAAACTAAATGTAGACCTGGATTAGGGTCAGATTTAAGACAGTCCTTAAATTTTGAGCTGAACTGTTGGAATATTTGAAAGGATTTGTTGTTAAAACAGGTGTTTGTGTGGATAGAGACTAGAGATGACAGTGATTTAGTTTTGGGTTTTTTTTCCTCCTGTCAGAAGCATTAAGATCCTCAAATAAATAAATAAATACATAAATAAAAAGTAGAGTTTTAATTGTAAATGAACTATAGTCAGATTTAAGCCAGTCCTTCAGTTTTGAACTGAACTATTGGAATATTTGAATGGTTTTGTTGTTAAAACAGGTGTTTGTATGGATATAGACTATAGATGACAGTGACTTAGTTTGGGTTTTTTTTTCCTCCTGTCAGAAGCATTAAGATCCTCAAATAAATAAATAAATAAATAAATAAATAAAGTTTTAATTGTAAATGAACTAAATGCAGATTCTGATCTGTTTTAACCCTTTCATGCATAGACAGTTATTCTACAGCTGTTTTTGTTTGTTTGTTTGTTTGTTTTTTATGTATTCATGGATTTTGTTGTTTTAGTTCCATATCAGCCAAAACAGTGGAGGCTTTTGCATCCTCCCATACACTGCAACTGATAACATTACTGTAACTTTGCTGTTCTTGATAAACCTGATCTAACATGTTTGAGTGTAAATCAGTTCCTTGATATTGTTATTGTTATTGTTAGGGTTAGGTTTTGCATTTTATCTCCATGAAATAAGTAATGACTAATATTAGAGTATGTTAAAATGTAAAAAAAAAAAAAAAAAAATCATCAAATTAGCTGCATTAAAATGTTTTTTGTTTCATAGTTTTCTCACAGTATATCTATAAAACACATGGTGTCCAGTTTAGTGAACATTTTCTTAACTCCATGAAAAATAGCTTCATAAAAAAATGTATTTGCTTTTTTTTTTATTTTCATGCCTAAAGACGAATAAAATCACTGAAGAAAAAAAATCTTGAGTAAGGTTCTCATAATTCATGCATGAAAGGGTTAAATATATTTACAGGTGTATTTGTTCTTGTATTAAACTTATGAACTAATGTGTGTGTGTGTGTGTGTGTGTGTTCAGATTCCTTCAGTCTGATGCTGATGTTCAGTTGAATCCTCCTAATTTCCACCTGACTTATCCAGGTAAGAACAGACAGAAGAACTGAGTCACGGACCTGATCCTCCGTGTCAGATGGACACGCGTAAAGGCCGGGCTCGTGGGCGGCTGTGCGTCCTTACCGGAGGAGGAGGGGAACCTGCGTGTGACGCGGTCCGGTCCGGTCTCAGCCTGACCCGGATGGATGAGTTCAGAGGTGGATTTACAGAGTGAGTCACAGCAAAAAACAAAACAAAAAACAAAAAAACACGGGGCTGTTCCACTCACCCACGGCTGTTTTAGGATGGACTTCATTTGCAAAGACAAACCTGTGTCCACGCACAGACACGCAGACCTGCATGTGGTTTATTATTCCTGATGCTTTTACATGATGTTCTATAAAGACAGATTTCTGAAAAGTCACTGGATTTTTATTTATTTTTTTGTCCAAATGAGCTCACACTTATTTCCACTGATGAAAACAGTAAAAATGACCAGCTCCTTTTAATCTGTCCAGTGAAATCTGCTCATATTAAACCCAAAAATCTAAATTTAAGAATAATCAAAGTGAAATATTTGACTATTAACCCATAAAAACCCAAATATCCACCAGTGACCAAAAGCATCAACTGATACAAACTGTTTAATACCTGTTGATCCACTAATCCTATCAATACATGTAAAAAAAAAAAAAAAAAAAAGTCAGAATTTTTAGATTAAAATCAGAATTTAGAGGAAAAAAGTCAGAATTCTGAAATAAAAGTCAGAATTCCAAGAAAAAAAGTCAGAATTCTGAGATTGAAGCCAGAATTTTGAGATTAAAGTCAGAATTCCAAGAAAAAAGTCAGAATTCTGAGATTAAAGTCAGAATTCCGAGATTAGTCACTTGAGTTTTATTTATTTTTTTTGTCTAAATGAGCTCACACTTATTTCCACTGATGAAAACAGTAAAAATGACCAGCTCCTTTTAATCTGTCCAGTGAAATCTGCTCATATTAAACCCAAAAATCTAAATTTAAGAATAATCAAAGTGAAATATTTGACTATTAACCCATAAAAACCCAAATATCCACCAGTGACCAAAAGCATCAACTGATACAAACTGTTTAATACCTGTTGATCCACTAATCCTATCAATACATGTAAAAAAAAAAAAAAAAAAGTCAGAATTTTTAGATTAAAATCAGAATTTAGAGGAAAAAAGTCAGAATTCTGAGATTGAAGCCAGAATTTTGAGATTAAAGTCAGAATTTCAAGAAAAAAGTCAGAATTCTGAGATTAAAGTCAGAATTTAGAGGAAAAAAGTCAGAATTCTGAGATTGAAGCCAGAATTTTGAGATTAAAATCAGAATTCCGAGATTGAAGTCAGAATTTAGAGGAAAATTCTGAAATGAAAGTCAGAATTCCAAGAAAAAAGTCAGAATTCGGAGATTAAAGTCAGAATTCCAAGAAAAAAGTCAGAATTCGGAGATTAAAGTCAGAATTCCGAGATTAGTCACTTGAGTTTTATTTATTTTTTTTGTCTAAATGAGCTCACACTTATTTCCACTGATGAAAACAGTAAAAATGACCAGCTCCTTTTAATCTGTCCAGTGAAATCTGCTCATATTAAACCCAAAAATCTGAATTTAAGAATAATCAAAGTGAAATATTTGACTATTAACCCATAAAAACCCAAATATCCACCTGTGACCAAAAGCATCAACTGATACAAACTGTTTAATACCTGTTGATCCACTAATCCTATCAATACATGTAAAAAAAAAAAAAAAAAAAAAAAGTCAGAATTTTGAGATTAAAATCAGAATTCCGAGATTAAAGTCAGAATTTAGAGGACAAAAGTCAGAATTCTGAAATAAAAGTCAGAATTCCAAGAAAAAAAGTCAGAATTCTGAGATTGAAGCCAGAATTTTGAGATTAAAGTCAGAATTTCAAGAAAAAAGTCAGAATTCTGAGATCAAAGCCAGAATTTTGAGATTAAAATCAGAATTCCGAGATTGAAGTCAGAATTTAGAGGAAAATTCTGAAATAAAAGTCAGAATTCCAAGAAAAAAGTCAGAATTCTGAGATTAAAGTCAGAATTTAGAGGAAAAAAGTCAGAATTCTGAGATTGAAGCCAGAATTTTGAGATTAAAGTCAGAATTTCAAGAAAAAAGTCAGAATTCTGAGATCAAAGCCAGAATTTTGAGATTAAAATCAGAATTCCGAGATTGAAGTCAGAATTTAGAGGAAAAAAGTCAGAATTCTGAAATAAAAGTCAGAATTCCAAGAAAAAAGTCAGAATTCGGAGATTAAAGTCAGAATTCCGAGATTAGTCACTTGAGTTTTTTTTTTTTTTTTTTTGTCTAAATGAGCTCACACTTATTTCCACTGATAAAAACAGTAAAAATGACCAGCTCCTTTTAATCTTTCCAGTGAAATCTGCTCATATTAAACCCAAAAATCTGAATTTAAGAATAATCAAAGTAAAATATTTGACTATTAACCCATAAAAACCCAAATATCCACCAGTGACCAAAAGCATCTACTGATACAAACTGTTTAATACCTGTTGATCCACTAATCCTATCAATACATGTAAATATTTAATGTAAAATACAGTTTGTCGTCTGTTCGTGGTCATCAGATATGACCCATTTGGATGATCAGAGGCTCCGCAGTTACCATGGAAACACCGTCATCTTCTACAACATTGATTCACCAGTAAAACCCATAGAGTTGGATCACTGACAGTGGATGGACACACTTCAGGTAATGATAGATTTGATTAGAAAACGGTCATGTTTTCTTCAGTTTTCTCTGTTTCTGTTATAATAACCCTCAACTTTAATCTGAGCTTTTACGAACAGCTATATGATCTGGAAATTAAATATAGGAAAATACCTGATTTTCATTGAAGAAAGCAAAATACAGACAATAACACTGCAGTAAATGGTGATAAATCACTTAAGAAAGGTTACATAATGAGAAAAAATAATGATAAATGGTAAACTGTCACAAAAGTAGACACACTTGTTTTAGACTCTACTATTGTTAGCTTTGCTGAAAAAGTCACTTTTTCTATTTTTGATGTAATAACCGTCAACTTTAAACTGAGCTTTCATGAACATGTACATGATCATTGAATTAAATATAGGAAAATACCTGATTTTCCACAAAATACAGATGATAATATTATAATAAATGTTGATAAATGACTTAAGAAAGGTTAAATATAGAGACAAATTAATGACAGTGGATGGAGACACCGGATTTAAGTTCAATTAATGATAGATTTTGCTGAAAAAGTGACTTTTTCTGAAGTTGTATCTGTTTTTAATACCCAGCCAGCATGTCCATGTGGGCCCCAGAACGGTTACAATAGGCTGCATATAAGGGTCCCATGTGGGTTTGTCCGCAGTTTCCATGGTGGCCCCACATGTGTTGGCCCATATCAGAATCAGAATCAAAATTAGAATCAGAATCTCTTTATTGTCATTGCACCATGTACAGCGAAACTGAGGTAAAGCTCTCCATTTCAGTGCAAGAATTTACAGACAGACAAAAAATATCAGTTAAACAACAACAAATATCCGTAAAAAGGCACCGTTATTTACATTAAAAAAATAAAAAGTATTGCAAACTAAGATATTTGTAAAACAGAATTTAAGTTGTGCAAATAACACGAGAAGTAGTGTAAATGACATGAAAGATAAATATCATGGGATAAAATAGTGTGAAGAATAAATAATATGAGACATTTAGGTCTCTGATTCTGATCTGGGCAAACACATGTGGGGCCACCATGGAAACTGCAGACAAACCCACATGGGACCCTTATATGCAGCCCAAATGTAACCTTTCTGGGGCCCATATGGACATGCTGGCTGGGTAGAACAACCCTCACATATAATCTCAGCATGATCGTTAAAGTACATGATCAGTAAATTACGTATAAATAATTACACGACTTTCACTGAAAAAATGTGAAATACAAAGAATAATACTACGGAAAATGGTGATAAATCAAGTTAAATACAGAGAAACATTCATTTAGGAACCGACACAACAGCAGCTCTGGGTCTTTATGGGTTAAAACAGGAGCAAAAGTATTTACAGCGACTGAAATAACTGAATTAAACTTTATAAATACTGCACAAAGTAGTGATGAAGTTTAGAATTTTCAAACACTTAACCCTTTATTGGGCAAGTGACTATTTTTGGTCATGTCCACACACATTATAAGACAGTGATAGCATCAGTTACAGTGAGTCAACAGTCTCAGGTCCAATGTGGTCTCCAGGGTCTGGAAGGTCCACCTGTGCAGGAGCAGTGAGTGGACCTGCTTTGTTCAGTACCATGAAGTAATGGTACTAATGTAAGGACTGCTGTTCAGAGGGGTCATGTGCATGTGGACAGGGGTCTGGATCTGCACCGATGTGGGTCTAAATGTTCTAAAATACATGTTCCTAGCACCTTACATGTGTACTTGTATTTTTTTTTCTTTTTTTTGCCATTTATGGGTAAGGAACCAAATATGGTAACTTCACTGACCTTCATTTTTGAACATAAAAATACAAAAAAACTGAAAAATATCACATATAAAGTCTTGTTATGTCCTCCAATAACACACTAAGGTTGAAATGCTGAATTCCGTAGTATTTTAATGAGTGTCCTCTAAAGGGTTAACAGTTCCTTTCTGTAAATGTTCTGTTTCTAGAAGTAAAAACAAAGCATATTTAAGGTTCTTATAACAAAACTATAAATATAATCCATTCCAACAGTTACAGGAGTAATCTTAAATGGTTATTTTAAGGGACCGTTGGGATGCAGATATGCAGATGGTGTGGTTTGTGGAGCCGAGCTGAACTGAGCTGGTGTCTACTGCCCCCATGTGGTGCTGCAAGGAACTGATACAGGCCACTGGAACTACACTGTACACCAGGGGAGTCAAACTCATTTTAGTTCAGGGGCCATATCTGAAGTGGGCCGGAGTAGAAAAATAATAACATAAGAACCCAAAAATAATGACAACTCCAAATTTTTGTCTTTGTTTTATTGTAAAAAAAAAAAAAAACCCAACAACATTAAATTATGAAAATACTTACTTTTATAAACTATCCAAAAACCTGAAAAAACTGAAATTTAAATTAAAAAACAGAAGAAAATTTAGTGCAATTTTAACAATATTTTTCCTCAACTTATCATTTGTCCATGTGCATTATGGATCAGATCTACAAAGACACTAAACACTGAGGAACAGGCAGAAAAATTATTAAAATTGTGCTGAATTTTCTTTAGACATTTCAGGTTGTTCATATTTGTTCAGGTTATTCACATTTTGTTGGTACAGGATAGTTTGAAAATGTAAATATTTTCATAATTTCATGTTATTTTTTGCACTAAAAGAAAAAAAATTAAGTTGCTAATTCTAGATTTATTTATTTATTTATTTATTTTTGGCTTAATTGAAGATTTTTTTGGCTTAATTGAAGATTTTTTTTGGCTTCATTCAAGATTTTTTTTTTACTTAATTTGAGATTTTTTTTGTCTTAATTCAAGATTTTTTGCTAAATTTGAGATTTTTTTGGCTTAATAGAAAATTTTTTTGCTTAATTGAATTTTTTTTTTGCTTAATTAAATTTTTTTTTTGGTAAATTTTAGATTTTTTTTGGCTTAATTTAGATTTTTTTTTACTTAATTGAAGATTTTTTTTGTGGCTTAATTGAAGATTTTTTTTTTACTTAACTGAAGATTTTTTTTTTGCTTAATTCAAGATTTTTTGCTAAATTTGAGATTTTTTTGGTCTTAATTGAAGATTTTTTTTTTTTTTACTTAATTGAAGATTTTTTTTTTTTTACTTAATTGAAGATTTTTTTGTGGCTTAATTGACGATTTTTTTTTTTTCCAACTTAATTGAAGATTTTTTTTGGCTTAATTCAAGATTTTTTGCTAAATTTGACATTTTTTGGGCTTAATTGAAGATTTTTTTTAACTTAACTGAAGATTTTTTTTTTGGCTTAATTCAAGATTTTTTCCTTAATTCAAGCTAATTTATTTTTTTTGCTTAATTCAATTCAAGACTGGAATTTTTGCACTTAGCAAAAACATCCCAGGGGCCAAACTGGACCCTTTGGTGGGCTGCATTTGGCCCCCAGGCCGCATGTTTGACACCCCTGCTGTACACACACATATACAAACACACACACACATATATATACACACATTGCAGTTTTATTCAGTTTTGACATGAAAAAATACAAATCACACACACACGGAGCGAGTCAACTGCTACATTCCTGAAACAGTTCATCTATGGAGCACTTGAGTTTTACACACAGGAGGAAGATTTGACCTAATATTTGCAGGCGAACGTCAGAAAAATCTAGTCAGTCTGTACGACACACACACAGTCCTGGTCTAACGCACACTTATCACACACAGGCTAATTACATTAAGGCCCAATACTTTCAGTTTGGTTCAACAAAAACAATACAGAAATGATGCACAAATGTGGATTCCAAAGAGAGAAAAGCTGAAAAAAAAAAGGATGATATGGTGAGAGTCTGACAGCAGTGCAGAGACGTGTTGGCACTCGCTACGATAAAAATGTCCAATAAGGAGAGCGGACAGGAAGTTAACCTTTCAACATCCACAGTATTCACAAAGCGTCAGATGGGCACCAGAGTCCATTTAGGAGCGAACAGAAGGCCAGGACCAAACACAAGGCTCCAGTGGAACCACAACTGCTGCACTAAACCTGCTGACATAGTAGTGGTTTTTAGGATGTGGGTCCCAAACCTTCTGGAAAACTCTGCACATGGGAGTTCTACGGAAGAGGAGTGGGGCCACTGGGAAATAAAATATAAAAATTAAGGTCCAATATAGTTTTTTAAATTGTTATTATGAAGAAAAAAAAGTCAGAATTCCGAGATTAAAGTCAGAATTTTCAAGAAAAAAAGTCAAAATTCCAAGATTAAAGTCTGAATTCCTAGATTAAAGTCAGAATTCTGATATTAAAGTCAGAATTCTGAGATTAAAGTCAGAATTTTCAAGAAAAAAAGTCAGAATTCTGGGATTAAAGTCAGAATTTTGAGATTTAAATCAGAATTTTGAGATTAAAATCAGAATTCCTAGATTAAAGTCAGAATTCTGATATCAAAGTCAGGATTCTGAGTTTAAAGTCAGAATTTTGACTTTCTTCTCTGATGAGCAAAAGGCGAGTGAATGTTATGTTTTGAAACTTGTGGACGTATATTTGAATAAAAAGCCACTGATATCTGATTCCCTTCCTTTTGCTCATCTAAGACAGTAATGTCTTCCTCTGGAACCCCTCGGATGCGTAAAAAGTCACCTCGGTCTGTCATTTTGTCAGACTGTTGTACTTCTCCTGCATGCCATAAAGCAAAAGTGACACTCTCCCTGAATGTCAAGAAAAAAATGTAATATCATGAATTGCGTAAAGATAACACGCCACTTTTAATTAGTGTGTTATCTGTACGCGTTATAAGCTTTCCGTATGTGTGTTCACGCCACGTCAAATACCACACGATTAGCAGTTACGGGTTAAGTTCAGGGTCACGGACATGTAAACCGGAGATCTTGGTGTACATTGACACGCTATCAAATGGTGTTGAATAACACGTAAAAGGATGAAAATGCGTACGTACAGCATACCAAATGCCAAAAGAAGTGGTGTGACATACAACACGATTTTGTGAGATCAGTCTGGGAGGAAAAAAATCCAAATTTTGAGAAAAAAAAAAAGTCAGAATTCTAACTTGAATTTAAGAATTTTGACTTTAATCTCGGAATTCTGACTTTAATCTCAGAATTCTGATTTTTTTTCTCAATTCTGACTTTAATCTAGGAATTCTAACTTTAATCTTGGAATTCTGACTTTAATCTCAGAATTCTGACTTTAATCTCAGAATTCTGACTTTAATCTCAGAATTCTGACTTTAATCTCAGAATTCAGTCATTTTTTCTCAGAATTCTGACTTTTTTTCTCAGAATTGACTTTTTTCTAAAAATTCTGACTTTAATCTCGGAATTCTGACTTTAATCTCGGAAAACTGACTCAGGTTATGGGTTCTAACAGAACATGCGGCGGCCTGAGATGAATGTATTTGTCTTCATTTTTATTCTTCAACCCAAGCGAGTCCATCCAAACAGGACGGATGTGACGGACATGTGGATGTTCGAAGGTTAAATATCCTTAGCGGTGGAGATCTTCAGCTCCTGTTGGATCAAACACATGGAAGCTGGTGGTGAAATGGTGGAAACCCAACCGACACGTGCAGTAGATCTGATGGATTCCCTGCATTCTTCAGAGGATCCGGGCGTCTACCTGTGGCGGGTCGGCGGCGGCGTGAGTCCGTAAACAACGGCAGGTTCATTTCAGACAGAAACGACACAGTTCAACAAAAGGCACTTGGTTTGTCCATGTGTTCTGAAGGCTTCCTGAAGTCCAACCCCAGTGGATCCCTGTCCAGAAACTACAGCGGGCCAACGTGGTCACAGCTCAGCGACAAGTGGACGTGACCACAGAAAAAAACCCTCCATATTTATTTTGGCGTCAGGTGTTTGTGATGCAGTTTTTTCTGACTGACTGTAGAAGCTCTATCTCTGAAACCACTGTCGAAAGAACATTTAAAGCCTGATCTCAGTAGAACAACAACAATACTGGTGGACTGTTACAAGTTCAAATCGTATGTAGTCATGTGATCAATCGCACGCAAGAATCATAGTGAAAGAGCGACATTTGACTGTTGTTTTTAACCCATAAAGACCCAAACATCCACCAACGACCAAAACCGTCTACTGACCTAAGATGTTTAATAACGTCTGAACCACTAAACCTATTCATACGTTGAAATAACTGATGTGAAATTAAGTTTGTCATCTTTTCATGGTCATCAGATATGACCCATTTGGACGTTCAGAGGCTCCGTAGTTACCATGGAAACACTGTCATCTTCAACAACACTGATTCACCAGTAATGACAGTAGATGAAAACACTTGTTTTAGACTCCGTTTTTGGTATCTTTGCTGAAAAAGTCACTTTTTCTCTATTTTTGATATAATAACCTTCAACTTTAAACTGAGCTTTTATGAACATTTACATGATTATCTAATTAAATACAAGAAAATATCAGATTTTCATTAAAAAACATAAAATACAGAGGATAATATATAATAAATGTTGGTAAATGACTTAACCCCATAACACCAAATGTACCATATTTGATACATGAGTGTTGAAGCCCTCTACATGATCAGTGTGATATTTTTTGTCTTGAAAAACCTGATGTATACAATTAGATACATGCAATACACAGATAATCCACCAGGGGGAGGAATTCATTCACCAGAGGCCTTTCCAGTGACACTACAAGACTGTCATTAATGAGGAAGAAAGAAGAACTTTGGCAATTTTGAAAAGGAATTACCGATTTGTTAGACATGTTTGTGTTTTATTATGTTTTTGTTTGTTCAAAAATAATATCTGAGCATTGAGACCTGATGGATCAAATATGATACATAACTGAAACTCATAAATGGAAATTGTCCTTCAGAAGGACCAATAAAGGCTCCAGTTTCAAAGAACTGGAATTTTCTGTTAATGATTTAATGGTTCCGGCTTTACAGGGTTAAATATGGACCAAATTACTTGTTAACAGTTTGAAATAAAATTCATATGACCAGAGGGAGTCCTGGAAAAGAATTATTGACTCAAGATTTTTAAAGTGTAGTTCAATCTAAGTTTTTTTGGAGCCACCCCCAGGATATTCCAACTTTAACATAGCTCTTTATCACCATTATTTTGGTCCTTGGGGTTTGTAAAACTGAAACTCATAGATGGAAATTGATATTTAAAAAAACCCCAACATTTTTTAGGTTATTCAGAAGGACCAATAAAAACTCCAGCTTCAAAGAACTGGAATTTTCTGTCAATGATTTAATGGTTCAGGCTTTACTTAAATATAGCGAAAAATTAAAGTGGGAAGTGCCACAAAAGTAGCACTGGGTCTTTATGGGTTAAAGAGATCAGAAACATTTTTCATTTTTACTCTAAACATTTTAACACAAAATACCTGCAAATTTTCAAAACAGGCTTAAAGTGTGAAACATTTGAGGGGATTTATCCATTATCCTTATTTTGCATGATTGTCCATCTTCACAATATAAACACTGATTACAACCTAAATGAATGGAACAATAACACAGAGGAAAGAATCTGTAACTATGCACCACAAACGATAAACAACAAGAAGAACACAAAGTAAGAGACGCTACGATTACAGACTGGACACTGAAAACTCATCAGCTCATTGGAGTCAGATTAACGTTCATTATTTTAAAGTTGTTTTGGATTTGATCTGGCCAGAATAGTTCAGTTGTTTTCACATTTTAAGAATATGAAGCCCCTCAAAGGCTGACTTTAGACTTGTATACTCTGGGGATGTTTCAGGTCACTTTCTATCAGGTTGGATCAGTTTTTCTACTTTTACCACAGTTTGAATCTGTCCTTCTACTGGAGGACAGAACATGTGGATCTAATCCCCTCCAACATGTGCTTAAATCTAACCAAACCAAAACCACAACATCCTTAAAGCCCACGTTTATGTATCTGTTCAAATGTTACCGGCGATTGGATTTTGTGCATGTATTTGTGGCTCATTGGCAATCAACATATCGTTAACCTCGTAGCATAATTACCTAAGTGACACATGATATGGACAAAAGTATTTGGACACATTGAATTCAGGTATTTCTTTTCTAACAGGGGTCTGGGACACAAAACAATAATGACTAATGTCAAAATATAATTTTATATTGTGATAAAAATAACTGCATTGGTTAGTTTTGTTTAAATTGTTATCTTTGCTTCCAAAATGCCTCTCAACATAGATTTTTTTTAATGTTCTACCTCGAAATTTGTAAAATATTTTTCATGCTGACTGTAAATAATCTTCTACCACAACTAACCGTCTCCTTTCTTCACATCTCCCATTAAACTTTAAGAAAATATTGATGTTTATAAACTATATGGACAAAAATATTGGAACACATAATGTCCTGTTCAAGCTGATTTGAGATAAAAACATCAATATTAATGATGAATATGATATTTATCACAATATATAAAACTATATTACATTTGTTGCTTTTGTTTTGTAGTTCAGACCCCTGTTAAAAAAGAAACACCTGAATTCAATGTGTCCCGTTCCTTTTGTCCATATAGTGTATGACTTTATGCTATGATGCTAACAATATGTTATACAGTTGCAGAAAAAATGATTAGACCATCAAAAATCACCAAAAACAAGGTTTATGACACAGCTATTGATGTAAGAACTGAAGTGATTTTGGTTATTATCAAGAAAACCACGGAAAATGGATAGATATCAGCTCTGAAATTAAACTACTATGAGCTATTTTTGTTGTTATCATTATATTTGTCCAAACAAATGTACCTTTAGTTGTACCAGGCATTAAAATGAACAAGAAACTGAAGACAACAAGCGTGGACTAATAATTTCTCCCATGACTGTATATATTACATTATTTCTTTTCTTGGTAAGAGGACGGCTGCCTGTTGCACATTTAGGGTTTTGTTTTGTGTTTATACATTTTTACAAGAATAATTTCAAAGATAATACCTCATCAATCAGAAAAAACTTGCAGAATATTTTATACAGATCTACATAAATACCTCAATGTAACTGAGGGTGTGTTGTTTTGAGGCATTATTCTTATTCTTTGCGGAGAGGCAAAGCCCCCGTGTCTTTTACTCTGTACAAACACAACTGTCAGTTGAGTGGTGAAACCTCCAGAAAGAAGACCAGGACTTTTTCTAATGTTTGTCTTTGAGCTCCATGCTGCTCAGTCAGTCCAGTTAAAGCCTTCAGGATGGAGTAACCCTACATACGGTGGTCTCCTACGCTTCATAAACACACATTTTAGGCCAGAATTGCCTCTCAGTTCTATTCTTGTGCAGTTTTAAGTTATCCTGTTTATTTTAGTTTCAGGTTTCTTGATTAACGCCTATGAATTCACACAGTTATTAGACTTTTCACAGGAGGGACAGGGTGAAGAGCAGTGAAAAGGAGCTGAAGCTGCACTGACTGATGGAGCTCTGCTGCCCTCTACAGGTTCAGAAAGAAAAACACACGTTAACATCAAACAGGAAGAGAGAGGAGCGTGTCCAGGAGCAGATAGAAGGTAAAACCAGGCAGATGCATCCTTTCACTGGTCAGACTGAATTCAACACCAAAGCAGAAGAACGTTTTATATGTAAATGTCCTCAGAACGTTCACCATTTGTAATCAAGCTTAACCCTCCTGATGAATGTTCTGCACATGGCACTGCAGTAAAGAATGTGTTAATCAGTGGGTGTGGCTGTGGGGCTCATTTCCTGATAAAACTTAACAGAAAAAACTAAACATACAAACAGCACAGTTTACTACCCAAGAGGATTAGGTCCACTGGAAAAAACACAAAACAAAAACTAAGGTCCAAAATATATATCCTGTATATATTTTTATTATTATTATTATTCTGAGAAAAAAAGCCAGAATTCTGAGATTAAAGACAGAATTCTGACTTTTTTCTCTCAGAATTCTGACTTTAATATCAGATATCTGACTTTATTATCAGAATTTTGATTTTGTTATCAGAATTTTCACTTTATTATCAGATTTCTTTATTCTCAGAATAATAATAAAAAAATATATATATTGGACCTTAATTATTATTTTTTTTCCCAATGGCCCTAATCCACTTCTGTAGTTTACAGAAAGCAACACAGTATGAACAGACTACTAAACCAAACATATCTATCAAACTACTACACAACTACTGCCGAGTGATATGTCCCATTCTCATCATCATGATGATCTAAAAACACATGAAGAACACGCAAAAACTGCCAGAAACACCATAAATATCAATAACTTATTTATATACGTGCATAATTTCATTAATAACTTGTTTTCAAGATGTTTTTCTGTACTTTAGAGAATTAAACTTTATTTTGTCACAGTTATACCATCTTAAGTTAAGGTTCTATGCAGTTATTATTATGTTCAGGTGCAGTTTGTTCAATAAAAACTTATCTTATGCATGTTTTTCCTTAGATTTAGATTATTCAGGCTGCTGCTACGGAAATGAATTAGTGAGGATGTTTGGGAAAGTCCAATGATATTTCTTTGTAGGACATATTATGTTTGTTTGTTAACATTCTAGCAGCAAAACTATTGGTTGAATTCATACCAAACTGGGTTCATAGATTGCCAGTGACCTAGAATAGATGTGGTTACATTTTGGGAAAAGTAGGTCAAAGTTCAAATTTTTTATGAATTTTTTAAAATCTTTTTTTTCCTCCCATTTACTTATAATGGGTGAAATTTCACGTCTATAAAAATATCAATTTTGTTTCAGTTTACTATAAACTTGGCACATATATAGTGGCAACTGATATGCTGACATCAGCAAAGGCATAGACATGATGACATCAGCTGGATCGATGCCAAAATAAGATACAATACGTGTGAGGGCCTTATTGTCCTTATATTTATTACAAGCCACTGTGCTATTGTCTTTGTTTTTGCACTGCTTTAAAAGTTTAACACTTTTATACTCCTCTATCTATCTATCTATCTATCTATCTATCTATCTATCTATCTATCTATCTATCTATCTATCTATCTATCTATCTATCTATCTATCTATCTATCTATCTATCTATCTATCTATCTATCATGTACTCCAAGTGGATATTTGAAAGGTACATTTTGTATTTCAAAACACAAAGCCGTAGTCTGTTCATCGAGTTTTCGACCTTCAAACTCCAGTGTTAGTAGAACATGTTTCTTTGTTAAGTTTTGTCAGGAAATGAGCCGTGTACGTGTCCGTCTGCTTCCACGTAGGAGTGTGTGTCAGGTGTGGCTGCTGTGGGATGGTTTGGCTGTGTATTATGTCTGTGTTACAGGTGTTAGTGGCCGTTGTGTCATCTAGTCGAATCCCTGCCAGTCGCTCTGTTCGGAGTCGTACTCCAGCTCCACGCCGATGCAGCGCACTCCCTCCAGGAGCATGGGCGTCCCGTGGTGACGATCTGCATGACAAAGACACACACAAACACCCAAACCCACTATCAAACGGCTCCATTACAAACTTTAACCGAATCGATGCACGTCTACGTTTCTAAGCAACTCATTTAGAGCGAACACAACTGCAGAGAGAAGTCCTGGGGCTGAATATGAATGAGTTTACAGTGAATGGAGACAATTACAGATTTGTCTCAAACTGACAGAAGTCGCATTTAATGTGTAATATGAACGAGCACACACACACACACACACACACACACACAAAATCTGATTTCACCAAAAAATCCAAATTGTGCATTAAGCCTTTATCAGGAAAGTCACTATTTCTGATAATTCCTGCATACATTACAAGACAGTGAGTCAACAATCTGAGGTCCAATGTGGTCTCCAGGGTCTGCATGAAGAGTGAGTGTACCTACTTTGTTCGGTACCATGAAGTAATGGTACTAATGTAAGGAATGATGTTCAGAGGGATCATGTGGATGTGGACAGGGGTCTGGATCAGCACTTATGATGGTCTAATGTTCTAAAATGCATGTTCCTAGCACCTTACATGAGTTTTTCTTGTACTTTTTATATATACTTCTAGGGTTTTTTTTATTTTTTTTGCCACTTACGGTCTAATGTTCTAAAAGTGATATTCTAATGTTGTAAAATACATGTTCCTTTCACCTTACATGTGTTTTTCTTGTATTTTTACCTCCGCTAAGGACAGCAGAGGTTATGTTTTCATTGGGGCTTGTTTGTTTCTCTGTCTGTCTGTTAGCAAGATAACTCAAAAAGTTATGAATGTTTTTATATTATATTTTATATTTTTCAAGAAATGTTCAAACTGGCACAAGGAACAAATGATTAAATTTTGGTGGTGATCGCGGGGGGGGGGGGGGGGGGGAGAACTGTTGGTGGAGGTCTGCCCTCTCCAAGTGCTTTACTAGTTTATATTTAGTTCATGGATTTTTAAATTTTTTTTTTGCCACTTATGGGTAAGGAACCAAATATGGTAACTCCACTGACCTTGATTTTCTACATAACAATAAAAAAAATGTTGAAAAATTTCATAAAAGTAATAAAGTCTTGTTATGTCCTCCAATAACACACTAAGGTTTATATTCCAAATTCCATAGTATTTCTATGAGTGTCCAATAAAGGGTTAAGCCCTGCCGTCTGAATGTAGCTTTACTAAACTGATGTTTTGTCATCCAGGCGTTGACTGGACAGATGTTGAGGTTTAAGAGTAAAAATAACCCGTCAGGAGCCAAACACACACATACACATATGTAGAAAGGGGAGTGTGTTTACACCGACACACACACAGAATGACGCATATGGCCTCCTTACCTCACTGTCCATCTGCTGACACAAACACACTCATCTAATCTGGTCTGATTCAGATGTACAGAACACACTGACTACAGGCCTGTGGAGGTGGAGTGAAGCTCTCAAACAAATATTTATCACTTGCATAAAGAGGTCCATAAACTTCCCTTTTTAAATGAATAATGCTGACAATTTGATCCCCATGTCAAACTCATTTTAGTTCAGGGGCCGCATACAACCCAGTATCATCTCAAGAGGGCCAGAACAGCAAAATAATGTGAAAAAAGTAAAATCACATTATGAAAATGTTTACATCTACAAACTGTCCTTAAAAAATGTGAATAACATGAACAACCTGAAATTTCTAAAACTAGGTGTAACATAAATGAAATAAAAACGATATCAAAACTTCACCAAAAAATTTGAAGTGTGTATTTAAACACAAAATTACTGTGTTTAACTTTTGTATTTGCCATTTTGGTATAATATACAATATGAGCCTCCAGATGAAATCTATCCTCCATATTGTTTGCTGTGTCAGGTTTACACCAGCAGATGGCAGCACATGTCATGTTTGTGTTGACAATCAGTCCATACTCAGCACCATGCTGGACTGTTTGGTAAAATGATACATGATCAGCACAAAACACTTGATTTCTCATAGAATTGTACAAAAGGGAAGCTAACCGTTCCCATCTCAAGGGACCCAAGGATGTGTGAAAACTAGTGATGAGGATATTTCCAATATTTGAGGACAGTGTAGAAATAGTCAGATATTCCACAGTAAAGAGACGAATAATAGTTTGGATAATTCTCTAAAGGACAGAAAACCAGACACCAGAGTCCCTTGGAATCAGCTGGTTTGTGTGGAAAAAGTGTTAATGCAAAGATATAACTACTGTACTATATACTATACTATACTATACTATACTATACTACAAATACTATATTATACTATAGTGTACTATGCCATATTATACTATACTATAAATACTATATTATACTATACTATACCATATTATACTACACTATACTATAAATACTATACTATACTATATTATACTGTACTATACCATATTATACTATACTACTCTGTACTATAAATACTATACTATACTGTACTATATTATAAATACTATATTATATTATACTATTATATTATACTCTAGTATACCATATTATACTATACTATTCTGTAGTATAAATACTATACTATACTATATTATACTATACTCTATTGTACTATATTATACCATATTATACTAAACTATACTGTACCATACTGTACTATACTATACTATTACAGGGTACGATTTGTCAAAAAAACAGAGGGTGGGGATGGGTTGTTTTTTTGTTTTTTTTTGTTTGGGAGGGGCAGTTATTTACATGGGGGTGCGGTCCATAACTAACGTTACCAACGCTGGCATGAAACGAAAGTGAAACTTTACATACTTTCAACGTCCAATTCCTGGGTTCTGTTCCTCTATTAAACAGCGCATCTTACATGAAATTTTCACAACTTCTAACCTGTATCCACTGAACCCATGAATTTGTCAACCCCCCCCTTTATGGCGCCTGAGTGCATGGGGATGTTTGCAAATTCTGAGACTAAACTATACAGTACCATACTGTACTATACTATACTACACTACTGTACTACATTATAATATCCTATACTACACTACTGTACTACATTATAATATCCTATACTACACTACTGTACTACATTATAATATACTATACTACACTACTGTACTACATTATAATATACTATACTACACTACTGTACTACATTATAATATCCTATACTACACTACTGTACTACATTATAATATACTATACTACACTACTGTACTACATTATAATATACTATACTACACTACTGTACTACATTATAATATGCTATACTACACTACTGTACTATATTATAATATGCTATACTACACTACTGTACTACATTATAATATGCTATACTACACTACTGTACTATATTATAATATACCATACTACACTACTGTACTACATTATAATATGCTATACTACACTACTGTACTACATTATAATATCCTATACTACACTACTGTACTACATTATAATATGCTATACTACACTACTGTACTACATTATAATATCCTATACTACACTACTGTACTACATTATAATATGCTATACTACACTACTGTACTACATTATAATATCCTATACTACACTACTGTACTACATTATAATATGCTATACTACACTACTGTACTACATTATAATATACTATACTACACTACTGTACTACATTATAATATGCTATACTACACTACTGTACTATATTATAATATGCTATACTACACTACTGTACTACATTATAATATGCTATACTACACTACTGTACTATATTATAATATACCATACTACACTACTGTACTACATTATAATATCCTATACTACACTACTGTACTACATTATAATATGCTATACTACACTACTGTACTACATTATAATATGCTATACTACACTACTGTACTACATTATAATATCCTATACTACACTACTGTACTACATTATAATATGCTATACTACACTACTGTACTACATTATAATATCCTATACTACACTACTGTACTACATTATAATATGCTATACTACACTACTGTACTATATTATAATATACCATACTACACTACTGTACTACATTATAATATCCTATACTACACTACTGTACTACATTATAATATGCTATACTACACTACTGTACTACATTATAATATGCTATACTACACTACTGTACTACATTATAATATCCTATACTACACTACTGTACTACATTATAATATCCTATACTACACTACTGTATACTCTATACTATAGCGCATGTTTCAGTTGAGTGAACTCACCCATGACTCTGGCATGAACCTTAACTTTGACACAGGCGTCCTCGTTGGTCTCGCTCAGCAGTAAGACCTCCTCACACAGGACTCCCTCCTGCAGGGCCATGTACTCACACGTTACCTTCAGACCTCCTACAAAACAATGACACATACAAGCACAGATTGGGTTTCATTTGGATTTACACTGTGTGTGAGTCAGTGTTCTTCATATCAGACTGATCATAGAGAGAATAAGGCAGATGGGAGACTGAAATGGCAGGTCAACATCATGAAAGAAACACACAAACACAGCTGACTGATGGGTCAACACTGAAACAAACACACACCTGGTGCAGCTTGAACACATGAGCACAGGTTCATACACTATATGGACAAAAGTATTGGGACATGTTGAATTCAGGTGTTTCTTTGCTAACATGGGTCTGGGATACAAAACAATAATGACAAATATCATAATATAGTTTTATATTGTGATAAACATCATTGCATTGGTTAGTTCAGTGTTTCCCAACCAGTGTGCCGCGGCACATTAGTGTGCCGTAAAAAATCATCAGGTGTGCCGTGGAAGATGATCCAATTTGACCTGACTGGTACTGGAAGAACAGCGTGATATAGATACATACGAGTGGACGCACTAATGATCCACTCAACCACAACAGTCTCCTGTTTGCCTTTGCAAAAATAAAAATAAAAGTGAAAGTGAACCAGCCCCGATGCGGTGCGTTCTGCAGATAAAGCCCCCCCTCACTAGTGACGCACGGATTAGCGAGTAACCCCCAAACCCCAGGTATCTGGCTGGGGCAGGGGGGATATCCCTCCCATACTATTACACATCGGACTTCAATCCGGAGGTTCGTCTGAGGGGTCGCTGACGAACCGCTCTCAGCTTTCTTGTTCCAAACACTCCGTGACAATGTGCCCCGATGTGCCCTGCCCCCCCCCCCCCCCCCCCCCCCCGAAAAAAGAGAGCGACTCAGAGCTGTTGAGGAGTATTTGTGTGTGTCTTTCTTCAATTCCTGCAGGAATATGAGCTTTGTGTTCAACTGAACAGGTCCAGGTTTCACACCGAGTAAGTACATTGAGACTAGATTTGTATAATATTTCAGTAAATACACTTTTTGTGACATTTTTGTTTGGTGGTGTGCCTTGTGATTTTTCTAAAGTAAAATATGTGCCGTGGCTCAAAAAAGGTTGGGAAACACTGGGTTAGTTTTGTTTAAATTGTTATCTTTGCTTCCAAAATGCCTCAGAAATGATTTTTACTTAATTTCTCTCAAAAGTTATTGTTATTTTTTTTATCCACAACTATGATTTTAAATGTTCTATGAAATATATTTCATGCTGTGACTGTAAATAATTTTGTACCACAACTAACCATCTACTTTCTTCACATCTAACTTAGGAAGAAAAATCTCCCGTTAAACTTTAAGGAAATATTGATGTTTATAAACTATATGAAAAAAAAATATTTGGACACATCACAGCTACAGCTCGTAAGATGTCCTGTTCATGTAGATTTGAGATATAAACATCAATATTTCCTAAAACCATTTCCATGTTGTAAGCCATCAAATATGGACCATTATAAGTAAATGCAAAAGTTTAATATTTCAAAAATTTATCAAGAAGTAAAAAATTAAATATTTCTCAAAACGTGTTAGACATTGTCCCAAGGAAGATGCATATAAAATTTGAAATGAATCCGACCGGTAGTTTAGGAGAAGAAGATTGCTGAAATCTAGACATTGGTGACCTTGAGTTTGACCCTTCAAGGTCACTCAAGGTCAAAGGTCATCGACCCAATTGAAAGTCCATACACGACTTCATATCAGTGCTCAATAGTAACTATATTGATATCTTTATCCATTTCCATGTTATAAGCCACCAAAATATGGACCATTATAAGTAAAGGCCAAATTTCAATATTTCAAAAATTCATAAAAATTTCAAAAATCAAAACATCTCAAAATTGTGAACAAACATTGTAGACATTGTCCCAAGGAAGCTACATATTGAATTTGAAATGAATCCGACCAGAAGTTTTGGGAAAGACTTTTGAAATCTAGATAATAATGACCTTGAGTTTGACCCTTCAAGGTCACTATAATATAAAATTATAAAATAAATATAAAACAAAATCTAAAAATAATCTTACCATTAGTTTCTGTGAGAGATGTTTGAATAAATTGCTACTGAAGGTTATAACACCTTCGCAGTAGCTCATGGCCTATTAGCCGGTGAGCTGAACAATGGCAGGCTTGGTATGTGAACTGTTTAGTGGAGCAGGCTGGTTTATTCTGTTATGTCATAGTAGTTCTAAATCAGAACATCTGATGGTGTAATATGTTGCAGTGGAACTTTTTCCATCTCATTTTGAGTCTGTCAGGTCTCTAATTTTCCAATAAAGATCGTCTTAGATATCACATATTATTTTGAGATTATCAGAGTTTTGTTAATATTTCCATGACTCTTGACTAATCTCCTCTCCAGAATGGCCACTGTCCAACCCTACCTTGGCAACTGTAACCAGGCATGGAAGGCCTGCTGAGCTTTCAGACAAGTGTGAAAGTGCACAAATGTCATATTGATCTGTGGCATCAACACCACAGGACTCTAACATAATGGCAGAACCTGACAACCTCGTAAATTCCAGTTGTTACTACCCAGCTCCCCGAAGGGGAGGCGAGGGGTATTGTTTTTGGTTCGGTTTGTTTGTTTGTTAACACTCTAGCAGCAAAACCATTGATTGAATCCCTATCAAATTGGGTTTATAGATTGCCAGAGACCAAGAACAGATCTGATTACATTTTGGGAAAAGTAGGTCAAAGTTCCAATTTTTTTATGAATTTTTAAAATCATTTTTCCCCCATTTACTTATAATGGGTGAAATTTTAAATGTCTGTAGCAGCAAATCCGTTGGTTGAATTCATGCCAAATTGGGTTTATAGATTACCAGTGACCCAGACATTTTGTGGTTGTGGTTGACATTGTTACTTACAATGGGTCAAATTTCAAATGTCTATAAAAACATCTGTTTCAATTTACTTCAAACTTGGCACATATAGAGGCAACTGATATGCTGACATCAGCACACATGTAGACATGATGACATCTGCTGGATCGATGCCAAAATAAGCTACAATATGTGTGAGGGGCGGGGTTTGTTGTGATTGGCACCACTTGTTGATTCTTGATACAACATGCTGCTGAGACACAGGGACATTGGTTCTATTTTTTCTTTTTATTAGAGCTAATTAGTTACAAATCAAATAAGAATATAGGACACAGGGACTGAAGAGCTAAAAGGGTGATGATGGACTGATTTTTTTTCCCCAGACTGATGACCTGATTTAAATAGAACCAGCCTCCAGTTGGTTCAACGAACCACAGACAGAACAGGTTACTAGAAAAGCCAATAATAGGCTGTATCAGTCAGAGGGGTTTGAACACGTTTGTTAAATGCACTCTTGCCTGTTTTTTTTTTTCTCATTTTCTCTTGCTCTTGAGCCTGGCCAGCCATCCATCTTTCTCAAAGAGAAATCTGTCTGGAATCACGGGGCTTGAATCCAAATATGAAGGCGGGACTAACAGGCACAGAGTAAACCAATCACAGATAAGACGGATTTTTGTCAGAGAAATTTAAGAGTAAAGGGTGTAATCTGTAATTCAACCCTTGTTGTTGAATCAAGTAAATGACTAACAACAGATGTAAAGAGATTTGCGGACTTGGAACTGACTTTGACTCGTGACAAAAAGAAGTCGGTGCGCATGCCCCCCAGACTTGTGATTGGTTCGGTACAGAATAGATCGTGCATATTTCACAGTGACTGGCCCAGCTCCAGACTGCTTTCTCAGAACTGAATACACAGAGAACACCAGATGGCTGGCAGGCTCCTTGCTCTTACCCTCTGCCGCCGGTGTGATATCAGTGATTCGGAGGTGTGGACTCGGTACCGGTGCTGGACACACATCTTTCCCCAGAGCCGGGATCTCAGGCAGGGTGAAGACTATCTCGTACCGGTGCTGCGTCTTAAGGAAGCCTACCTGGAGACGGGAACAAATGTAGAGAGGGTTAAAAGGCAAGAAGTCTAAAGATTTACCGATTAAAAGGAACAAACAAAGGGCTTCTTTTCTTTTCCTTCAAACTCGGGACTAATCCGACTGTACCACAGGGAGAGAGGGTGGTGACAAAGAGAGAAATAAAAAGAGGGGTTTATACAGAGGAAAAACAGGCCTCACAGTGCATGGCCTAAGTTCCTAACAGTTCAATAAATAATGGATTATTTTGGATAAGTAAATCTCATAAGCACTACCGTTTGTTGAGCCAGTTTTTTTTTCTGGAAGGACTGCTCTAATTGAACTAATTAATTACTGCTCCGGTGATTTTAATCCCTTCACCTCTGCTGTCTTGGCAGACTTTGCCCTAGTGAAAATAAAACTGAAAAGTCTGCCAGTAGCACGAAACCCTTGTGAACAGATTTGTCAAAAATCCAAGAGTTTAATGTTATTCGTA
The DNA here is from genome assembly GCF_902148855.1 of Sphaeramia orbicularis. Classification (NCBI taxonomy): domain Eukaryota; kingdom Metazoa; phylum Chordata; class Actinopteri; order Kurtiformes; family Apogonidae; genus Sphaeramia; species Sphaeramia orbicularis. The sequence continues at coordinate 40,072,614 of NC_043974.1, read as the reverse complement.
GTAACACCCTCTACACGAGTGCAGGATTTGGTTAAGACCCTCTAATAGCTTCCCCAGGAAAAGACGCCTCAGTGAAGTTCAACCACATACGTAATAGAGCTTTTATTCACATTTTTTCATTTGTTTCTGGATTGTTTCTTCTTCAGGACAGGTGGGTTTCACCCCACCTTACTGGGTTGATGAATGCAGATTTCAGGTTTTTCATGGTTGTTCAGGTTATTCACATGTTTTGTTATGTAATTTTACTTTACTGCATTATAACAAAGAGACAAAATCGGATTTGTCATTATTTATAATTGTATTTATCCTATTATTTTACTGGTCCGGCCCACTTGAGACCAAAACTTGAGACCTGCATGTGGCCCCTGAACTAACATGAGTTTGACACCCCTGATCGAACTAACTGAAAAGTCAACCAGTTCTTAGAAGGTCATCAGTGGAACCACATCTGTGACCTTGACCCTGATTACCAGATTGTAATAAAAAATGTTAAAAACCCAAAAAGTCAGAAGGCTCATGAGGCCCCGCTGTCACGGTCTGTATTCATACTGAAACTAAAGATCAAGTGAGCTTCTGTAAATTGGTTGCGAGTCTGGTTTTGACTAGCTCTATGAAATATTATTTTAATTTAGACAGTTGAAGTCTTAAGTTTAATCTTTTTAGAAATTAGTAAATGTTTTAAGATAGGATTCCTTTGGCTCACTTAGTAAGTTTTTAGGATAGTATGGGTTGGTTGTAACATCTTGGTCAGTATACCAAACTGACAGATTTATGAACACAGGACTTAAGTTTTACCTTAGACACACTTTTAAACACACATTCCCACATATTATTGTTAATCACAGGAGATAACATGTAAACACACTGTCAGTAAAGGGTTTTACATCGAGTTGAGGTATCACATCTGCTTGACTTAAGAGTCAGATCACACCAGCCCCTTTTTGGTGACCCAGCCCACCTAGCCCACAGGGAGTCAGCCCATAGTTTGGGGATCTGTTTATAAGGATTATAAAAGTGATGTGTGTTTGAATGTCTGTATCCATTTCCTCCTTGGTGTGGATCCTTAGTACTAAGGAATGCTTTGTTTGTGATCAGCTCAAGTCAAATTAAATTTATAAAAATGAGAGCGAGATGAATCCGGACTTATTCATGGAGCTTCCAACAAAAGAACACATTAACATCAGGGGTGTAAGAAAATATTGGTATCGCAATATATCGCGATATTTCACTTCACGATACTGTATCGAAATTAAAAAGTACTGTATCGATATTTTTAGGTATTTATTCAAATGCAGACATGGCGGGGTTCATTTTTGTTTTAGTTTTTCCAGTTCTTTTATTTCTATATTCACATGGGTTTTTTGTTCTGTTGTTTGTATACTATAAAAGTACTATTGTGATATTGCAGGTCATAAATGTAGTTTTTTGAAATTGATAATGCTGTTTTGGTAAATAATGGATAATTCAAGCATCCTAAAAGCACTTTTTACTGTCTGAAAGAGGTAATTGGGTTTTTTTTTATTGGGAATGCACAAAAATAATGTTCTGAAGTTGGATGATTCAGGGACTGAACACAACATATTCTTTTCACAATAGAATATGAACATTTAAGCAGGATCTTAAACTGTAATGTCTGTAAAATTTTATTTATGTGTTGTTTTGTACTGGTAAAGCCGTGTGTTAAAATTTTATTTATCCAAATGCTGCACTATTAGTTTTTCCGGAAAATAATCTTTTAAAAAAAGAAACGAAACAAAAAATATTGCCATATGAACAGTATTGTGATATATTGTGATATATATCGTATCGTGATCCTAGTATTGTGATTTGTATTGTATCGCCAGATTCTTGCCAATACACACCCCTAGTTAACATCTATATGTAGAGTGTCATGAGATAACTTTTGTTATGATTTTGCGCTATACAAATAAAATTTGATTGATTGACTGATTGTAATGACTTCGACCTTGTAAATATTTGAGCCAAATATGAAGAAATTCCCAGAAGGCATTGGGGTACTGTGTTCACAAAAGTGGGACAGACACCTCCAAAACATAGTGACTAATAAGTATCTGTCCATCATCTGCGCACAACATAACTGACACTGTACCAGTTGTTCTAAATTTGAATAAAATATTAGAAAAGACAACAGAGTGGGGGGAAAAAAGAGCAGAGTTTAACTGAGAGGTGGTGTGTGAGAAGAAATGGATCTTCAGCAAGAAGAAAAATTCGAGAGAAATACATCACAGAGTGGAGTGAGGAAAGCCTCACAGAGGAGACAGGATAAAACGAGAGGAGGAGACAGCGGGGAAGTGCAGGCAACGAGAGATAAGCTGAAAAGCCCTCCAGCAAGAGCTGCAAACGGCAGCTCCAGCCCAACATGACCCCTGGATACAGCCGAGGATGCAAACAGCATTAAGAGAGGAGAGAGAGGACACGCTGAAGGAGCGCCACACACAAAAACAATATCCACCCAGTCAGCGGAGTCCCACGCATGTAAACACAACGAATCTGTCTCGGAATAATTGACTACATTTGAATATTATGCCACAGGTTTTGGTCCGATGTAGTTTGAGTGGTAAAAAAGTAAAAAGAGACAACTGACAAAGACTCCTCTGAGTTACTGAGCAGACTCTAGCCTGCATTACATCACAACTAAGAGATGAAATTAATAAAGATATCCTCTATGTATCACTTGGACACACCCAGACACATGAACATAGAGTTCTTCCAAAACAATGGCACAATTCTTCAGTCAACTTACAAGAAAATGCCAAATATTCTGTGAACTTTATGTCACTGAGAACAGTTCAGTCAGTCCATGTGACCAGACAGAACTTTTAACTGAGGCATGTGAGATGAAACTCTGGTAACTCCCATTGGACACTGAATGAGCCTTTGGCTTTATCTAACGTCCTACACATCTAAGTAGTCCTGCTAAATAATCGTTGACAATGTAAGAGCACATGTTTTCAGGTGATTTGATCCTTTAATGTCCATCTTATTTACATGAGGAATTCAAATGGTTCATGAGCAAATGGTGAACAACCTTAACCCAGTGTTTTTCAACCTTGGGGTCAGGACCCCCTGTGGGGCTGCCTGGAATTCAAATGGGGTCGCCTGAAATTTCTAGTAATTGATAAAAATAAAAACTTAGGAATAAAAAACATAAGGTGAGTTGACAGAGATAATCCCAGTACATAAAAGACAAACTGTGAAGCTGAAACTGAAGCACTGTGGTTCTGTTCATCTGTCAAATGTTCATTGTGGTCAGTTTCAGATGCTGCAGCTCTTTCATAATTCATAGTTTGAGTTCTTGTTTGTTCAGTATTACTTGTCAGCCTTGTAAATTCAAGCTGGACTGACTGTACATATCCTGACCAAGGAAAATCAAATTCTCACTTTGTGCAGTAATCTACACCTGGCTTTTCTGCCTCCGTCCAGAATAATATACATTATATAGACTAAATGTCCTCTAAAATTAACGTTTATTTACAACATGGTACAGCAAACTATTACATAATCAAAAACAAATTCATTTTAGCCAAAAAAAAAAAGGTCTCCGTTTTGAATGTCTGGGGTTGCCAGAAATTTGTGATATTAAAATGGGGCCACAAGGCAAAAAAGGTTGGGTACTGCCTTAACCTGTACTGTCCTTTAATGTTCACTCATTCAGCACAAATTTGAAAGAAGGAAAAGTCACTACAGTCTAAAAGTATTAAACATCTTCAAAAAAAAAACAAGATTCAAGACGAGGGTGATGGAAGGTTGGATCTCTGTGAAAGGAATCAACTTATGGAACAACCTAAACGATGAAACGAATGCAATGAAATCAAATAACACATTTAAAAAGACGATAAAAAACAAAATGTTAAGAAAATATGACGAAATGAGCAGTTTATTTTTGATATGTATAGTATTTTTGTGTTTGTGCTTAGTCACAATTTAGTCTGATATGTGTAGGATTTGTTGAGTTACTTATGGGATCTGACATGGGAATTTAGGGTAGGTCGAAGGAGGGGGTAAGGGGACGGGAGTATATGAGTTAAACTTCATCCCGGTCCTTTTCGAATATGTTTTCTTCTAACAATCCGTCAACAGTCTTTTGAGCAGACCTCCTGAATACCTGAGGTCTGCTCAAACTGTCAGCTCATTTAAATCAGGCCTGAAAATATTATTGTTGACTGCAGCTTTCTCTTAAACTCTTAAATAATGTCTTTTAAATGACTTTAAAAATGACATTTTATCGCTGATGATTTTAATGTCGATTTTATATTTTAACATTATTGTTTTTATATTTTAACTTTCTATCATCTTAAATGTATTTTTATGCCTCTCCTGTGATGCTTTTATGTTTTATGTAAAGCACATTGAATTGTCCTGTACATGAAATGTGCTATACAAATAGGGCTGTGTATTGGCAAGAATCTGGCAATACGATACAAATCATAATACTAGAATCACGTGCGATATATCACGATATATCACGATACTATTAAAAAGGCAATTTATTTATTTATTTAGATTTTTAAAGATTTTTTATTATTTATATTACCATTTATTTGTTTATTCAGATATATTTTTAAGATTTTTATATATTTTGAAGATTTCTTCCTGGAAGAACTGAATTATACCAGAAATCTGCACAAATACTAAACACATTTTTATTTGATCAAAACAGGATCTAATGCTATATTACAAAATGTTTCTGTGTTAAAACTGAATTTATGTTTTACAGACATTACAGTTTAAGATCCTGTTCACATGTTCATATTCTATTAGTTCAGAACTAACATTATAACATTATTTTTGTACAATCCCAACAAAGGAACTAACATCTGCCTCTCAGACAGAAAAAGTGCTTTTACGATGTGTCATATAACCATTATTTAATAAAACAGTGTTAAATCATAATAAATAAGATAAAAACAATAAAGAAAACCAAAAGACAAAAATGAACCTCTGCTATATCTGCATTTGAATAAATACCTAAAAAAATTTCGATACAGTACTTTTAAATATCGATACAGTATTGTGAAATGAAATATCGCGATATATTGCAGAACCGATATTTTCTAACACTCCTATATACAAACAAACTTGCCTTGCTTTGCCTTTAGAGACACTGATGTAGAATGAGTAATGTAATTTATAACGGTGACTAAACCTGGTTTGGTATTTCTGCTTTGATTCTGCCACAGAGTTCATTAAATGAACCCAGTGCGAAGCGTTATTTGAAAAAAAGAACCAAGAAGAAATACACTTGAAAAAATTGGCATATTATGACAGAAAATGGAAATGGACTCCAAGTGACATGCAAGTAGATAAGTTTGTGTTAAAGTGTGCAAACTTTACCCTAAAAACACCAAGTAAAACAACCTTGATATTGAGCTTCGCCTCTATTTTGTGTAAGAAATATTTCCTGGAGGCAGCTCACACCTTTTGTATTATATTACTATACGTTTTTTTGCTTAATACTACTGGTCGTCACATTCAAGACGGCTCCTATCAAAAGGAAAAGCTAACTGTGAAATTCACATGTAATGTGAAAATGTGTTGCCTCTGCAGCAACACTTCATCAGCAGAAAACTGACAGTTGCCCATTTCCACTGGCTCATGATTCACCTCCTATTACAAAAGCAGAGAGTGGAGAATGCACAACACAAAGGGTCCTCATTAGTGCACCGACATATGTGCCAGGTTAGAAAACAGGAACAAAAACAAAACACAAGCTCTGCCTCAATGTGGAGAAGACACAAAGATGGAGACTCTTTCTTTGAAAAGGCAAAAGCCACCTCAATTAATAACCTCCGTAATAATCAGGGACACGTAAAAATAAAAATAAAACTGTGTCCACATTAATGATCTGCAGCTTTGTCTGATAATGCAATAACATCACATATTGCTATCTTCCAGAATGGGTAGGTCCTACTTTTACTTTTGACACTTTAAAGTAAATTTTGCTGGTGTTTCTATTTCTACTCGAGCCTCTGAAGTACTTTTCTACCTCTGCCTAGTTAAAAAAAAAAAGAAGAGTTTGTTTGTACCGAGAGTCAGGAAAAACTGGACGTGTGGAAGTTCATAATTAATTTTATACATTTGGATTTTGAAACAATATTAAATTTGTCTTTGGGGATTTTTACTGAAACTATTTGGATAATTGTTACCTCCTTGGCAAAGGTAAAACCCTGTCTTGCCTTTTATGCAGTATTCAGACTTAGACTTAAAGCAGTGATATTTTGCTTTTTTAAATGGAATTATGCATTTTCAAACATTTCCCTGTGGTCTACATGAACTGTAAATGCTCTGCTTGGGTCTGAATTCTTCATTAATTCAACTCCACAGGTCCATCTTCAACCCTATTTCTGAGTAATGACACCAGAAAGGTCGTTCTGAGCGCTGGCCCTTTAAATGCAAATGAGCCACTTTAGGCCCCGCCCCCTCCAGGTTGTTGGCTGTGCTTCTCTGTCCCGTTCAACCAACAACTGAACATTTTAGGTAATCGGCTTGAAGTTTGGACATATTTTCAGTATGGTGCTGATAAACAATTATGTCGTACTCAGAGAAATGTCCGTCAGAAGTCTTGACCTTATATGCACAAATGTTGTGACATAACAAGTTACAGACTAGGGCTGTGTATTGGCAAGAATCTGGCGATACGACACAAATCACAATACTAGTATCATGATACGATATATCACAATATATCATGATACTGTTAAAAAGACCATTTTTTTAATTAGTTTTGTTTCTTTTTGAAACGATTATTTCCTGGAAGAATTGAAATACACCAGAAAAATGCACAAATACTAAACGTATTTTTATTTTATCATAATAGGCTCTAATGCTATATCACAAAATGTTCCCATGTTAAAACTTAAATTATGTTTTACAATTATTACAGTTTAAGACCCTGTTCAAATGTTGATATTCTATTAGTTCATAACTTACATCATAACATTATTTTTGTGCAATCCCAGCAAAGGAACTAATATCTCCCTCTCTCAGACAGTAAAAAGTGCTTTTAGGATGCTTCAAATAACCATTATTTAATAAAACACTGTTAAATTATAATAAATATAATATAAACAATAAAGAAAAACAAAAATTAACCTCTGCCATATCTGCATTTGAATAAATACTCAAAAATATCGATACAGTACTTTTTAATATTGATACAGTATTGTGAAATGAAATATCACAATATATTGCAGAACCGATATTTTCCTACACCCCTATTATAGATGTAACAAATTAAGCAGGAATTAAAACAGGCTGTGGAAATCCAGTCGATTTTTGCAAAAATGAATATAAAGATAGCTTTGCAGCACCTGGAGGGTTCAAATTCAAACTTTATGAACTATTAGGGTCCAAATACACAAATAAATGAACCAAAGACTAATAAAAGTGGGTTTAACAAAATATAACCCCTTTAAGGGAAATTACTTGGACACAATAGCTCAGATGCATACAAAACCATTCTTGTAAAACACTAGCAAAAAAGCAAAAAAGGAAAGTAAGTGTGAAGCGATAAAAGCAATAAATAATATACATAGAATACACTAATAAAGCAGAAAAACAATAAAAAAAAAAAAAAGAAAAAATTGGCCGGTCTTCACATGTACACAGTGTGTGAAATGTGAAAGCTGTTGTTTAACTGAGTGAAAATGTGTATTCATCCAGCTGTTGCAGACATACCGCTTCCAGCCCACACACTCCCACCTCGTCTTTGGTCTGTCTGCAAGGATCACAACCCCCCCTCCCAACTGTTTCCATAGCAACCCTGCCCTCTGTGTTCCGTGATGAGCCGTGACGCTGGGCTCACTGTACTCCGTGCCCACTCTCAAACACACTGGAAGAGCTTTGAGAAGCACACTGTCACACACGCACAAATATGTGTAGTACATTGTATGTGTGTGTGTGTGTGTGTGTGTGTGTGTGTGCGTATAGAGTGTGCAGAGTGTGAAGGTCACAGCTAAGTTTGTCGTCAATCTACTCGTGTACACACACAGCTTTTAAGGAATGAGCACATAAATCGATTTGGCTGTGAATTAGTTTCAAAGCTTGGAAAGGCTTAGCTACAGTGAGCCTGTCCAGCACTTTCATCTGGGAATTCAGCCTAACCACATAAACTGCAGAGAAATTACAAGCTGACCTATTAGAGCATTTTACGAAGGGAATTTGATGCAGCTTCGTGTGTTATTGTGTCAGCAGAAATGAAGAGAGAAACTAAAGGTGTAAAGCGATGACAGATCTACTGCTAATATCCCACTGAAGTGGAGAATGTTATGCCTGAAGAGCAAAAGTGCAATGAAGAGAAGATGAAAACAAAGAAGGACTGAAGTGTCTTTTTACAGCGATATAGAGAATTCTAGGACAAACTACCTTCAGGCTGCAAATCTTTTCAAAAGACACTTAGAAAAACCGATGTTACTTGAGAAACACTTGGTATTATGTTTCAGCCACTTGAACAAAACCAGAACTTTAGAGAGGAGTTTAATTAAGTACAGGTAACTGCAGATGAAGGGTGTTCATAATAATAATAATAATAATAATAATAATAATAATAAAATAATAATAATAATAAAAAATAAATAGACACGAATGGAAAAAACTATCAGGGCAAAGATTTAAGAGCCATAAACTAGAAATGAATAATTGTGTATTTCACTGTAGATCTGTCAGTTTGTATACGTTTTGCAAGGACAAATTCAAACACTTTTCAAGCACATTTAAGGGTCTGTAGAAGCCAATAACGTAATAACAACTGATAATGTAATAAATTTGCCATTTTTAAAATGTAATAGGCCAATAACGTAATAAAAGTCCTGAACCAATAACATAACTTTTGGCCAATAACGTAATAACTTATTATTACTTATTTTTTCCTGGTCTGTTCTTTTTTCCCCCAGGTCCGTAATAACCAGCCAATAACATAATAACTATTTATGTTATTGGCTGGTTATTACATTATTGGCCTGGTAAAAAAAAAAAAAAAAAAAAAAAATTCTTTGCAAATGTAATAACTTAGCCAATAATGTAATAATATATTAATATGACTGTATTAAAGTTTCATTTATTAGATATAACTATGATAAAATCTCCCCTCTCTCTCTCCATGTATTTGTCTATTTAACTTGGTTAAAATGATCTCTAGTCCTGTCTGCTGCTATCACGTTATTCACCTATTACATTTTAAAAATGGTAAATTTATTACGTTATCGGCTGTTATCACATTATTGACCATAATTACGTTATCGGTCGTTATTAAGTTATTGACTTCTACAGGGTAATTTTCAAATTGTTCCAGCACAGCACCTTATCTCTGCAATAAAATACATAGGCTATCTAATGGAATACTTACAGTCATGATTATTTTTATCACAATGACGTACATTGGATTATGCCACAAACATCTAAAGTTGTTTCATAATGGCGAAAAGTTAAAAAAAAAAATTGAAGTAGGACACAAAGTTTTATCCAAAAAACAGGGAAGCCACTTGGCCTTCTTCAGACACACACACACCGAGATAAAGATAAAAATGCACCTGGAGTCGATCTGAGTACACCTGGGAATTCTGTTTTTTGACATAAAGTTTTATTTTTCCAAATGTATCACCTCTCTGTGAGTAGTTTTGTCTCGGCATCTACCCTGGCAGAGTTAATATTAAAAATTAACTCATTAAACACACACACCTTAATGTGTCTTATCTTGTTGATGAAGAAGCGGAACAAGCCCTCTCCTCCCACCCACTTGTTATATTTATTCTATATTCTACTAAAAAAAACTTGGATCAGCAACTCACTCTTCATTCACATTTGAGGTGTAGACACTTAAATTATACCCGAGAGGGAAGTTTTGTATGATCTGCTTCTCCGAATAAGCAAAGAATGAAAAAAAAAACAAAATCATATCATAAAACATAAATCACACTGAGTTAAAATTGCAAGCACTTAAACTGAAATTCAAGCACTTCTCAGACCTTGAAAACACAACATTGAAATTCAAGCATTTTCAAGGATTTCCAGCACCTGTATGAACCCTGATCTGTGTGTCCCTATAATATTGACCTTAATTTTATTCGTTATTAAAGTGTGCACATCGTCAGGTTGAATACACAGCTGTGGACCTACCACAGACTAATACCAACCACTGCATATCTATTTAAGGATTAGGCTGAGGTGTACAGTCACATTTAAGTCATGCCTGAAATTATGTCATTGGGGTTGTGTTTCAGTCACATGTTAAACACAGATTTACAATCCCTGAACGTCTCATTAGGTGTCAAGTCCTGCTCCTCAGACAGTGACAGGAGTTAGAGTGGGAGGTTACCTGTCAAACTGGGAAGCAGGTATCATAAGGTAAAGTTTCATTTTCAAAGATTCCATTTTGAATGGAATATTATGTTTATTCTATTGTTTTATCTGGTATTTTTATTTTACTGTTTTTAAATTGTACAGCTGTTTTTATGTCTTTTTAATCTATTCTTGTATTTCATTCGATCATTTTGCTTTTTTTTTATTCTTCTGTACGATACCATTTTCAATTGTACAGCTGTTTTATGTCTTTAATCTATTCTTGTATTTTTACTTTGGTTTTTATTTATTCTTCTGTACAGCACTTTGGTCCACTGTGGTTGTTTTAAGGTGCTTTACAAAAGAAGTAGAGATAGAGAGAGCTTAATTGTTAATCTTCCCCTGTAAGTCCCTTCGGAAAAAAGCATCTGCCAAATGCATAAATGTAAATGTAAATGTAAAGTCATGAATAACAGACCCATCTTGTGCAGTCAAACCCTTAAGGACACTGGAATGCATGGGCCGTCGACTCATCCACTGATAGTTAAGAGGCTGTGGATTGTAGCTTCTGTCTGAGAGCAGGGCCTTTCAGGACAGGCTTTAATCACATGTATTATATTCATGTATTCACCAGTTGTATTTTTAAGAAAATACTGCTCAAAAGTGGGCTGAACCCACATTTAGAGAGGGGACATGCAGAGTAGGACTTTAATCAACGTGGAGATGAAGTGGACCTGAATTCTAAGTACAAATGCAAGATTAAAACCTTTTTATGAAAACAAAAAACACAAAAAAACAGTGACAAAAGAAGGAAAACAAGTGGTGTCAGGCACAACAAACCCCGCCCCTTGCACGAATTGTAGCTTATTTTGGCATCGATCCAGCTGATGTCATCATATCTATGCATGTGCTGATGTCAGCATATCAACTGCCTCTATACATGTGCCAAGTTTGAAGTAAATTGAAACCAAACTGATGTTTTTATAGATACGTGAAATTATGCCCATTAAAAGTAAATGGGGAAAAAAAAGATATTAAAAATTCATAAAAAAAGTTCAACTTTGACCTATTTTTCCCAAAATGTAATGGCATCTATTCTGAGTCACAGACAATCCATAAACCAATTTGGTATGAATTCAACTAATAATTTTGCTGCTCAAGTGTTAACAAAGAAACAAAGAAGAATACCCTTTGCCTCCCCTTCAGGGCGTGAGGAAAAAAATGAACAAAATATCTTCAGCTAGACCAGTGTTTCTCAAAAAGTGGGGCGGGCCCCCCCGGGTGGGGGCGCAAAGGCTTGCCAGGGGGGGCATGGACTCATTCCTAGGTGTTTATTTTTTCTTCAGGTTAGCACATGTAGCAGGTGGAACTAATGTTTTAGCGTTGGAGCATTCTGGACTCATTTTAGGGACGTACAACAAACAAATCTACTGCCATGGTGATCTGTCACTAGACTAGACAAAGAGTTTAGGTTTGGACAGTGCACAAGGATTGGACTGGAAAAGAAAAATGTGACATGTTTCTGTTTTTGCACAGTTTGTACAGTTTGCACTTTGACGTTCTGAGATGTGCAACGTAAACGGGCTCATTGCAGCCACTGATATTGTTAAAATGTTCATCTTTGTTACCAAAATGTGTTTGTTGTTCTAAAAAAAAAAAAAAAATTACCTTATTGTCATAGTTTAAGATAATTACACATTTCCTATTTTTATTTTGAAAAGTAATGTCTCAGGGAGCAGTCTTGTTGAGTTCATTTGTATTGTTCAATCAAAAATCTACGTTATTTTTAATTTGCACAACAAATTATTCAAGGAAAAGCAAAAAGTATTTTTAGGATATTGATGTTTCTTTCGATAAAAGTAATAATTGCACCACAGGTACAATGTTGTTGGGGTTGAGGGGGGCTTGGAGATTTTTCATGCTCCAAAGGGGGGCCCGACAGAAAAAGATTGAGAACCACTGAGCTAGACCTAGTGGCTAAGTAGGCTCTAGCAAAAATGCACTATTGACACTAATGACACAGAAACTTAGTCCACCTCCATAAACTAGAAAAACTGTAGGGGCTCCTCAGCCCTGGTTTGTGTGTCCTACAGCTCTACTATGGCTGCACTATATGAATATATATAGAACGTTACAATTCAATAACATACAGCATTGAAAATATCAAACCAGTTCTGACAAACAAATCAATAAACAAATGTTTATGAGACTTTCAGTTAAACCCATCTGGGCATTTGGGCCTATGAAAACAGGTGAACTGTGCCACTTCCTGTTTTGGCGTTGCGTACTGCTGCAGGTGAGTGTATGAAGTGGAGCATAGGCTGAGCACATGAGCTACTGAAGAGGATGAATAAATGAATTAGTTTGGCACATTACTAATATGTGTGATTGAGTGGCTAATGGACCACATGAATCATAAATACAGATAGAAGGTACATTTAAATAGACACTATGCCATGCTAGCTAAGCTCATATGAGCTAGTTCTCTGAGGCCTAGGGTTAAAAGGGGTCATATTTACCTAAACCCACTTTTATTATTAGTCTTTGGTTCATTTATTTGTGTATTTGGACCCTAATAGTTCATAAAGTTTGAATTTGAACCCTCCAGGTGCTGCAAAGTTATCTTTATATTCATTCCGGCAAAATGGAGTGGATTTCTACAACACATTTCAATTACTTTTAAATTTGTTATGTTTTATAACTAGTTATATCACGACATTTGCACATATAAGGTCAAGACTTCTGACGAACATTTCTCCGAGTACGACACAATTGTTTGTCAGCAGCAGCGGTTGTAGTCCATACTGAAAATATGTCCAAACTTCGAGCTGATTACCTACAATGTTCAGTTGTTGGTTGAACGGGTCAGAGCAGCACAGCCAACAACCTGGAAGGGGTGGGGCCTGAAGTGACTCATTTGCATTTAAAGGGCCAGCGCTCAGAACGACCTTTCTGGTGTCATTACTCAGAAATAGGGTTGAAGATGGACCTGTGGAGTTGAATTAATGAAGAATTCAGACCCAAGCAGAGCATTTACCGTTTATGTAGACCACAGGGAAATGTTTGAAAATGCAGAATTAGATTTAAAAAAGCAAAATATCACTCCTTTAAAAAAATGTTGCAAAAATGGTTAGCACTAACAGGTGGCCTTTGAAAATATATAAAATGAAAATAGATATTGTAGATGAATGTACCCTCTTCAATAAAATACGGCACATGCTAGCACTGTGACAGCGCTCATCTTTATGTGGAGCTGAAAATAGAAGAAAACATAATTCATATACAAAGAAGCTCCATATGTTCAAGCTGTCAACCACATGACACACACCAAAGCCTTCTATTAGCCCTGAAATCCTGAAAGCTAAGAGCCAGCATCTAGTAGCCATTAATTCAGAGGTTTTAAACGTTTTCAGGACTGGCCTGAGCCAAATGTTATGCAAAGGGTTTAAAACACACTCTCAACTGAATTCCATCAAAGTAGGTGAACTTTGGCTGTAGCACTTTTTATTACCACCTCTGATGAATGCACAAAGATGTTTAGCCTCTCAAAAAGCTTGTTTCTGAAGAATTCAACAGGGTCTTTGCTCTTCTTTCAGTGCTCAGGTCCTAATAAAACACTTGTTCAATCAAAGATAAGCTTATCTTCGCTTTACTTTAAGGGTCACTGTAATCAGTAATAATAAATGTGTAATTCCATGACACCACAAAACTGGGAAACTACCTGCAACGGTTATCAAAAGTTGAAAATCTTGTTTGGTGTTAGGCCTGTTGGTTTACACAGCCAGTAAAAGGAGCTTCTGGTTTAAGTGTTTTCTGCTTTTATTAGACTTAAACAAACTTTACTGATCCACAAGGGAAATTACTTGGTCTCAAAAGCTCAGTTGCATACAAAACCATTCTTCAAAAACACTAGCAAAAAAGAGAAAAAAAAGGGAAAGTAAGTGTGGAGAGATAAAAGCAATAAATAATATAAATAGAGTACAGAAATGAAGCAGAAAAAATAGGACCAATGGCCCTGTAGCTTACCGGCCAAATTAAAAGCTTTGGGAAATGGATCCAGATACCATTTATTATCACCCAGTTATGTGTATTTGTTATATTACAGAAATAGCCCATGTTTTGGTCATATTCCAATCAGATCTGTAAAAAAATTCAAATTCCAACTTGATATCATTAATACTTACTGATTTATTGTATCAGTCCACTTCCTATCTGTTATAATGGGAACATTTTTCAAAGTTGCGCCAAATCCAGAATCAGATCCGGATCGAAATAATTTCAATACCTTGTGTTGACATCATCATACAGAAGCTGTATACCAAGTTTGAAGTCAATCAGAACTGGAGTTTCAGAGAAGAAGATGATTGAAATTTTTTCCCCATAAGAGCCCATGTTAAATTTTCCGTAAGTTCCCGGATCCAGAAGAAGATCCTGATCAGCATGTGGACATTATGTTTTGGTCACCTCCCCATCAGGGCTGGACTGTAGAAATTTTAATTTGATATCATTTATATTTACTGAGTTATTGCATCAATCCACTTCCTATCTCTTATAATGGGGAAATTTTTCAAAGTTGCACCAAATCCAGAATCAGATCCAGATCCAAATAATTTCACTAACTTTTGTTGACATCATCATAAAGAAGCTGTATACCAAGTTTGAAGTCAATCGGAATTGTAGTTTCAGAGAAGAAGACGATTGAAAGTTTTGTAACGGATGACAGACGATGACAGACGATGACAGACGATGACAGACGACGACAGACGACGACAGACGATGACAGACGACGACAGACGCCACCTGACAACAATAGCTTACAGCCTGTCGGCCGGTAAGCTAAAAAAAAAAAAGAGGAAAGTAAGTGTGAAGAGATAAAAGCAATAAATAATATAAATAGAATACAGAAATAAAGCAGAAAAAATACTACATTTGCATATGTACAAATCTACAGGAAATGGAAGTAAATATACGGTATATACATACACTAGTAAAGCTGAAAAAAAAACAAACTATTTACACTATTGATGCTGAAAGTGTAAAAACCTGAAGGTGAAAGGAGTCCATGGCATATTTTTAAGTGTATGATAAGGTGTGTTGTGATTCTTGGTTTCAAAAGGGTACATTAAGTTTAAGATTAAGTTTTGGTGCCTTTTGCACTTTTCTTTGTCCGAGTCTTAAACACCTCGGAGGTCTAAGAGCTAAATGCAGGAACAGATGAGAAACCTGATATGATTGTTGTGTGCCTTTGTAGCTGACAGAGGAGATTAAGAGTGATGAGAAAAGACTTTAATCTTCCCCTGGACGTTTTTTCAGCTAAAGCTTATCAATGTTACAGAATGGCTTACTAGATCATAGAGCTACCTTATATCTGCCACCTGAAAAACCTGTCAGACCAGGAGAGCCAAGCCCCGGATTATCACTCATTACAGAGCTTTGGAATACACTGACCATTAAGATAAAACACAAGTGACTGTAGTTCAACCTGATTACATTTAACTTCTTTTAAAGATGATTCTTTTTTTTAACATCTAATTTGTACTGAACCCTTTAGTATTTCAGCCTGGCTTAGTTATGAGTAATTAGTGCCTTCTCTGTTTAATTGAACAGTAATAATCTGATTGAAATGAACTATCACCAGGCATGAAGATCATATGTTATGTAAGGCATTTTGCTTGTTCAGGAACTCATTAGTGAAGCTTTGGACTGTTGTCTCAGTCTTGTCCTATCTGCTCCTGTTTGCTTATTCAGTGCATCCAGCATTTTCTGACAAACTTATCACCCTCACTTCCTCCAATAATAAACCCACAAAATTAATTAAGTTACAGAGTGTACATAGCGTACATGACCCAGATGGAGTGTGAGTAATGTCCTCTAATGTAGTCTGGGCAAACTGTATTATTATTATTATTGTTATTATGATGATGATGATGATGATGATGATGATGATGATGATGATGATGATGATGATGATGATGATGATGATGATGATGATGATGATGATGATGATGATGATGATGATGATGATGATGATGATGATGATGATGATGATGATGCCAGGCAATTACTGAGCTCATGACTGAAAAGACCAGCTGAAACTTTAAACTACATCCATAGCTGCACCCTTTTACTCAGAACATTTTTACACAAGTATGTTTTATTCCTACTCAAGCTGAAAACACACCTGCCACCACATGCGTTACCACTTGACATACGCAACGTTAGGTGTGCAAATACTGACGACTCTGGCAACAATAGGGAGGCAATACTACCAGTACTATACAAACAGAATGCAATAAAAATAGGATCAACAGCAGGCCAGCATTAGCTAGAAATAGGGCTGGGTAAAAAAATCAATTTGATCAATTTTATTTTAATTTTGTGTTATTGAGTAATAGTGGATAAGATCGATTTTTTTAGAGCAGTATGGCAAGTACCTGACCAGGGTACTGCCAATACCGAGGTGCGGTCAGCTCCGTCTTACGGGCACCTGTGGGAATGGGGTGTTTCAACCCTACTCGCAACAGTTCTGGAGTGGGAGGGGCATGGAGGAACCCGAACCTGCAGTGTGGAGAAACTGACCGTCTGGAGGCTCTCCAAGGCGGGTTGCGGAAGCCGGTCATTCTACGAATATTAACTTGGATCCACACTCAGCCATAGGTGATAGTAACGTGCCTTAACGCTAGAAGCCACCAGCCATAAAACAGAATAAAGATGACGAAGAAGTCTGTTCTGAGCCACTGTAGAAACATGGCCATGTTTCTGTCCCGTTCATTATTTAAGAGCAGATTCAGTTATTTTCTGCATAAATGTCATATTTATTTCCTTTCTAATGTCAATATTGCGACCAGTATTGATGTGTTCCATGGCTGCGGTCGTCAAATAATCAGGTTACAGCTCAAAACTGTACTTTGGTATCACTAAATTGATCTGAATCAATCAATACTGAATCGAATCAATATCGGATCAAATTGAATTGTGATTAATCGATTCAGAACCTTATGAATCAAAATCGATTAAGGAAATTGGCCATGATACCCAGCCCTAGCTATCTGCCTACTACTGGTTCCACTTAACAGTAATGGTAGGATTGGAATATTTCCCGGTTTCAACAACTACAGTAGTCCCTCATCAACCACATATGGGAGAAACTGACAGCAAGAGGTGATGACCTGGAGGGTCTCAGGAGCAGAGAAAAACAGACTGGAAATGTTACCCACTGTCAGTCTAATTAACCCCACCTTAACCATGAAGTTGCCGTCATCCTCTGGAGTCACCATGACGACAGAGTCGTGGAGCTTCTCATCGAAATGAACGTGTGATGGGGCGCCGGCAGCAGGGGGTTCCTCTGAGAAACGCACCCCTCCTGTTTTTGCACAACCTGAGAAAGAGAAAACAGAAACTGTAGATATGGCAAGTAAAACTCAGATGGGATTTATTACAGGTAAAACAAATCAACTAAAATAGCAGCAGTTCAGTCTTACTACTGACATAATGAAAGTGACATTATGAAGGAAATAAGTCGACCTAAGATAAGATAAAATTAAATTCAATTAAAAATTCAATAATTAAAAAAAAGAGTTAAGTCATTACTACCATTTGAAGCAGGAAGTTTTACATCAATTCATATAATGACGTCAATTAGGGGTGTGTATTGGCAAGAATCTGGAGATATGATACAAATCACAATACTAGGATCACAATACAATATATCATGATACTGTTAATGAGGCGATATTCTTTTGTTTCTTTTTTTTTTTTTTTTAAGATTTTCTGAAAAATTACACCAGAAATATGCACAAACACTAAACAAATTTTTATTTGATCAGAACAGGATCTGATAATATATCACAAAATTTTCCTCTGTAAAAACTTAAATTATTTTTCACGGACGTTACAGTTTAAGAGCCTGCTCAAATGTTCATATTCTATTAGTTGTTAGTAGAATGTATAGTGGACAGTCCCTGAATCATCCAATATCATAACATTTTTTTTTATACAATCCCAACAAAGGAGCTAACATCCGTTTCTCAGATGGTACTAAGTGCTTTTAGAATGCTTCAAATAACCATTATGCAACAAAACAGTGTAATAAATAAAGCATAAACAAAAAAGAAAACCGAAAACCAAAACGGAACCCTCGCCTTGTCTGCATTTGAATAAATACCTAAAAATATCAATACGGTGCTTTTTTAATATTGATACAGTATCGTGAAATGAAATATCGTGATATATTGTGGAACTGATATTTTCTTACACCTCTAATGTCAATAAACCATGGTCTTGAACCGTGTTGAAATAAAATCCTGAGTCCTCTTTGTGCAACACTGAGACAAGACTAAGACAAAATATAATCGTTTCTGATACAAGATCTTCAAAAACTGGAATGAGACTGGTCTTACGGAGAACCCAGGTGTAACTACCCCTAGTGTAACTGCCCCTCTCTACTGACAGTAATGCTGCTGAATCCTGATAATGGAAGATGGACATTTTCATTCAACTGTGATTCGATTTCTTCCGCTCTATTCTGTGCATCACAAGAGTCTCTATGGGATGTTGGGTAAAGCAGTTATAGAAGTTTAGGCTTACAAGCTACACATATTATTTCCCTTTAGGGTTACGTGCTCTCCTATGACATTGATATTTATTGTTCTCCTATCCAAGCAGTCATTCCCAGTGTGAGATGAAAGATTTTTGTTCTCCAAATAAACCCCCTCCTCCCAAAAATAATAATTCTCTCTGACAACAAACAGTTTGCTTTAAGTTTTATTCCCAGAGCTTTAGGTCTGCTTACAGAGCATCAATTTCCCAGAATCTCAGAGGAGTGTGGTCCAAACAACACGAGTCCAACATAAAAACAGTATAAAGAGTATCGTGGCTTCATCTGCTTTGGTTAAAAACATGTTTACCCACTGTTCTATTAATAGGAAAGTGTCCTTCTAAAGCAGATGGGACTTCAACACTTTCGCTAAAATGTCATTTCCCATAGGAACACTTAAGAAACTGGCTGCTGCAGTGTGTGTTGAAGTGTGTGATTCCCTGCTTGGTTCATCTTCAACAGACTTCACAACAAAGACACATTATCAGAGCCATACTCAACAAGTACCTGGTCTGTGAATGATTACTTTAATAATCTGTCATCTTAAGTAACACTGAGAGCTGACTAAATTCTGTCAGTTACAACATGACACAAAGCAGGCACAGGCCAGATGGACTCTCATCTAGAGACAGTAGTCGCTTTTCCATTGGACACCTGCGCAAAACTTTACCGATATTTACTACATGTCAAAAAAACAGAAGTGCGCGACGTCGGTTTTTCCATTAAATCACAAATGCGATGATTTGTTTACTTATTATCGTGAGATGACACAAGAAGTCATTCCATAAACATAGCAACGAATGTAAATATAGTGTTGATTTACAGATATATTGATAATAATAATAATAATAATAATAATAATAATAATAAATCACACTAATATAGCACTTTTTTGGACACTCAAAGACACTTCACAAACAAACAAAACAAATGGAACAGAGAGAAAAAAAAGAGGATCAAGAAAATGCAAGTTTGAACAGGTGTGTTTTGAGTAGTGATTTGAAGTTTTGTATTGAGTCAGAGTTCCTGATGTTTTGAGGGAGTGAGTTCCAATAGGGTGGGGGTGGCTGCAGCGAAGGCTCAGCCCCCCAAGGTATGTTCATTATTATTATATATTAGTCATCTATCTCGTGCTAAATTAAAAAATGATCGGGTTTCCTGGTGTGTCCACACATACTGCGACATGTTTCGTCTTCTTTCTCGCTTGTTGTAACGTACGTCAACATCTGTTTTTTTAATTCACCTGACTCTAGCTGTAGTTTTGCATGATATACCATTTGCGCTACGCCTGAAAAACCACCTCTTGCCAGCGCAAAAACTTTTAATCGAAGAATGAGACTTTTGGCGAAATTGTCGTTTATCCATTAGGTAAATTTTTATGCGCAAGTTATATTTGCACAATTTGTGGGTAAATGGAAAAGCCATTAGTGACTATCAAGGTTATTATTGTTAACGAAAACTAACAAAATGACAAAAACTCGAACTGAAAAAGCATTTTCAAATAAAAACTGTAATTTAAGAAAAAACTATAACTGAAACTGTATTATGTGCTTACAAAACTAACTAAAACGTATAAAAATCATGGATAAAATTCCCTTTGTTTCTGTCTTTGTCACGGCCCGTCACCTCTCGTCACTTGTCGTTTAGAGTCGTCCTCTCGTCCTCACTCTACCTGGAAACATGGAGACTAAAGATGGGAGAAAGCAGCAGAGTCCTGAATGGGATTTCTATGAATACGATGGCGAGGAAGATAAAAGATATGAAAAAGGTAAAACTAATACTAAAATTACACTAAAACTAAGCATTTAGAAAAAAAGAAAACCAATAAAAACTAGCAAACCTGCTCTGAAAACTAATTAAAACTAACTGAATTAGAGAGAAAAAAAAAAGTCAAACCTAAATAAAACAAAACTATGATGAAAAATCCAAAACTATTATAACCTTAGTGACTACACCTACCACCATAATATGATACTGTTATTGAATGGTAGTTCATTCAGTCATGTTGCACAACAATTACACCTATGTCATGACTATAAATTGATGTTTTAAATCAGGGGTGTCAAACTCATTTTATTTCAGGGGCCACATACAGTCCAATATGATCTGAAATGGACCGGACTAGGAAAATAGTCGGCTAATATAATAACCTATAAATAATGTCAACTGCAAACTTTTCTCTATATTTTAGCGTGAAAAAAGTTAACAATGTTAACATCGACAAACTATCCTTTTAAAAAATATGAAAAACATGAACAACCTGAAACTTCTTAAGAAAAGTAAGTGCAATTTTAACAATATTATATCTCAGTTTATCATGTACAGATGTGCATTACAACTTAAAGATAACAGTGGATCTGCAAATACTCAAAACATTTAGTAACAGGTATAACTGTAGAAATTGCACTTACTGTTCCTAATAAATCTCACCTGGCACATATTTGTTCACATTATTCACATTTTTTGTGTAAGGATAGTTTGTAAGTGTAAACAATTTCATGTAATTTTACTTTTTACACTAAAACAAAGAGAACAATAAGTAAAAAAACATATCTGAGGGATTTTGGAAGCAAAGATACCAATTTAAACTAAACTGCCCAGTGTAATACAATATTTATCACAGTATAAAACTATATTATGACATTTGTCATTATTGTTTTGTATCCAAGACCCCTGTTAGAAAACACCTGATTTCAATGTGTCCCAATACTTTTGTCCGTATAGTGTATGTTATGTGGACACATACCTGTTCAGACCACAGAGGGCCGATGCATCCTACACCACCTCCCAATGCACACAGGGATATGGAATAGGAATGCAACCTGAGTGTGTTCAGACTTTGATTAGAGCAGAACACATGTGATTGGATTTGGCAGGACAGATGTTAGAGTCAGGTCAGAACGGGTCTGAATGGAAACTATGACTCACACTCAACATGGGAACATTTAATGTATTACTGGCTGCTTTGGATTTATAAGATAAGATAAGATAAGATAAGATAAGCTAAGACACGAGACAAGACACGAGACAAGAAACGAGACAAGACAAGATAAGAGACAAGACAAAGACGAGACAAGAGATGAGACAAGAGATGAAACAAGATAAGAGTCAAGACAAGAGACAAGACAAGGTAAGACAAGAGACCAGACAAGAGATAAGACAAGAGACAAGACAAGGTAAGACAAGAGACCAGACAAGAGATAAGACAAGAGACAAGACGACAAGATAAGAGTCAAGACAAAAGACAAGACAAGAGACAAGACAAGAGACAAAACAAAGACAAGACAAGAGATGAGACAAGAGATGAGACAAGACAAGAGACAAGATAAGAGACAAGACAAGAGATAAGACAAAATAAGAGATAAGACAAGGCAAGAGATAAGAGACAAGACAACAAGATAAGAGACAAGACAAGACAAGGTAAGACAAGACAAGACACAGACAGACACACAGACTTTATTTTTCCCAAATTGGTAAATTACAGAGGCCACCCTCAGATTAGCTGGTGCAGGAAGAGTGAGCACTACGGCTCAGGAAGAAAACAAAAGCAAGAAAAATACAGTTGATAATGACACAGCAGTGAAAAAGAATACCAACTCCGCTCTTTAGAATTGCTCTAGAATTAGAAGCAATGACATGCTATAATAATACATAAAAGACTGTTTGATATGCCAAACAGCTGTGGTTAGCAGTGCAGTAGTGTATGTGTTGAAGCAGGAACAAAAAGGACATATACAGCTAAAAGGAACATTTATCACACATCATATCTTCATCACAATACGGAACAACCTCAATACATGGCACAGATTGAACGTCTTTGAAGATCCTGGAACAAATAGCTTCCCCCAAATAGCCTAAAGTTGTTTTGTGGTTCTCTGTTTGGCCGAGGTACCTCTCCCCCCCGTATGTGGACTGAAGTCCCCCCACAAGCCTGTCATCAAACACATGATACCAAGCCAAGATTTGCAGAAGATGTTCTATTTATATTCATTATTAAGCTAAAACAGCAAAACCTGGTAATAACAAAGGATTTATTTTAATCTTAGCAAACATCAGAAGATTTATTGGGTGTTTAATTCAGTTAAATAATGTTTGAACATTGAAAGGTTCACAAAAATGTTAAGTTAAATCACTGCAGTTTATACTGAGGCTATTATTTAGTGTATAGCTCTGACATTATTAATGAATTAATTTCATGGCTTGTGCCTCTATGTTACATGAAACACAGACCATTACTGCCCCACATGGGCTTACTTCCATTAAACTTTCATATGAATGCATATTAGAGATTAGAAATCCTTGCTATCAGCAATCTGGGTCACAATAATGAGTTCAGAGAGTTACATCATCTTCCATATGTGCAGGATCACAGTGTTAAAATAGCAAGTGAGTGAAATGAGGAACACATACGAAGCTCTAGATGTCAAAGATAAGAACTAAGTACCTTGAATATTGAAATATCTCTCACGTTCTGATCTAAAACACAATTATTTCTACCGTACTGCTCAAGCCATGAACAGGTCTCTTGAAAAACATGAAGGATATTAAAAAAAAAAAAAAATCATATTCCTATCTGACTTATGAGTGTATTATCAGAAGGCCCTTCCAAAAACACGACAATCAGATATGAATACACTTTAATATTATTTTGAAATGGAGCAACAAGCAAAGCAGTGGTGTTCTTTTGTGCATTAGACCCACAGTTATGGCTTACAGGACACCAAACAGACAAACAGGGCTCCCTTAATGATGTTAGTAACACCTGCTTTGAAATGACAAGTCACATATGTTATGAAGAACACCTGCGTTCCAAAGGAAACAAGTGGTGCCAGGCACAACAAACCCCAGCCCTCGCATGTATTGTAGCTTATTTTAGCATCGATCCAGCTGATGTCATCATGTCTATGCATGTGCTGATGTCATTTTATCAAGTGCCTCTATGTATGTGCCAAGTTAGAAGTAAACTGAAACAAAATGGATATATTAATAGCCATGTGAAATTTCACCCACTATAAGTAAATGGGGAAAATAAAAGATTTTTAAAAAATTCATAAAAAAATTTGACCTTTGACCTACTGTTCCCAAAACGTAATCAGATCTATTTTAGGTCACTGGCAACCTATAAACCCAATCTGGTATGAATTCAACCAATAGTTTTGCTGCTAGAGTGTTAACAATCAAAGAAACAAACAAACAAACTGAACCAAAAATACCCCTTGCCTCTCCTTCGGGGGCATGGTAACAACAGCAATTCCAGTGATAACAAAAATATGGTGACCATTGTGAAATAGCTTGGATGTCAATATACACAGGATTTCAGAGTTACATGCAAGTCTGTGTAATTTGGCCTCTGCCTCTGGATTTTAGGTGATGCAGTGGAGATGGGATGTGGATTTTCAGCATTGATTGTGCTCTGTTTACTTTGGAACCTCTGACAATGGAGAGATTATGTTTAAAATTATTGTAATTCTTAAATGGGATATGCTATATTTTTATTAGACATTTTTATTAGACCCCTTGAATTAAACCTCAAAGTTCACATCTGAATTACATCTGGATTACTTCATTTCAAATCCACTGTGGTGGTGAAATAGATGTAATGTTATAAACTTTCATGCATTTGATCAAAGGCACTGATATGACAATTAACCCATATGGACCTGTTTTAATAGGTGGGAAAACCAGAGGACTGGGCTGAAACCCGGGTTTTGAAATTCTATCTCATCAAGTTCTCAGACACTGTCACATTAAAATACACATATTATGTTATTTCTTTGTTTACGTGTGTCCATGATCAGTCATGAATTCTCAGTCAGATATTGATGCTTTTATCTCAAATCAGCATGAACAGGACATGTTACAGCTGTAGCCAATATTTTTGTCCATATAGTTTATAAACATCAATATTTCCTTCAAGTTTTCTTTAAGGAACTTTTCTTCCTAAGTGAGATGTAAAGAAAGTAGATGGTTAGTTGTGGTAGAAAATGATTATTCACAGTCAGAACATGAAAAATGTTTTAGAAATTTAGAGGTAGAACATTAAAAATCATAGTCACGGATAAAAAAAAAAAAAAAAAAACTAATGTTGAGAGAAATTAAAAAGTAAAAACCATCTCTGAGGCATTTTGGAAGCAAAGATAATTTAAACAAAACTAACCAATGCAATGATATTTACCCCAATATAAAACTATATTATGTTAGTTGTCACTATTGTATCCCAGACCCGTTAGAAAAGAAACACCTGATTTCAACCTGTCCCAATACTTTTGTCCATATATAGCACAGGTGTCAAACATGTGGCCCGGGGGCAAAAACTGACTCGCCAAAGTTTCCAATCCGGCCCATGGGATGAATTTGCAAAGTGCAAGTTAGGGCATCGAACTCAAAAATAATATCATAATAACCTATAAATAATGACAACACCAATTTTTCTCTTTGATTTAGTGCAAAAAACATTAAATTACGAAAATATTTACATTAACAGACTATCCTTGAACAATAAAATGTGAATAACCTGAACAATTATGAACAACATGAAATGTCTAAAGAAAATTAAGGGCAATTTTAACAATATTCTGCCTGTTACTAAATGTTTTGTGCTTTTCTAGATCTGATCTGTTATGCATATGTATAAATGATAAGTTGGGGCATAATATTGATAAAATTGTACTTATATTTCTTACCAAATTTCATTTTTTTCAGGTTAGTCACATCCTTTTTGTTTGGATAGTTACCTCCACCAAGGAGGTTATGTTTTTGCCAGGGTTTGTTTGTTTGTCTGTCTATTTGTTTGTTTGTCTGTCCGTTAGTGTGCAACATAACTCAAAAAGTTATGGACAGATTTTGATGAAATTTTCAGGGTTTGTTGGAAATGGGATAAGGAAGAAATGATTAAATTTTGGTGGTGATCGGGGGTGGGGGGGCCACGGGGGGGCGCAGACCAGAAAATTTCATCAAAATCTGTCCATAACTTTTTGAGTTATGTTGCACACTAACGGACAGACAGACAGACAAACAAACCCTGGCAAAAACATAACGTCCTTGGCATGGGGGGGCCCACGGGGGGGGGGGGGGGGGGGCACTGATCAGCCTTGGCGGAGGTCTGCGCTCTCCGAGTGCTTCTAGTTTGTAAATGTAAATATTGGCATTACTGAATGTTATTTTTTGCACTAAAACAATTTGGAGTTGTCACTATTTATTGGCTATAATGCTATTATTTTACTGGTCCGGCCCACTTCAGATTAAATTGGGCTGAATGTGGCCCCTGGTGGAAAATGAGTTTGACACCCCTGATATATAGCATTTGACTCAACTCTGCTCCTAAAACTGAAGACTAAGCATTAAAGTCATTACCATATTGCGAGATGAAACGATTATAGTATGGCCTCCACTCCCATTGTCACCACTCCTGCTGCAAGAGGCTTTTGAATGAAGCAGAGAACCTCATACAATAAAGCTCTGTGACTGCAAATACATTCATTTCGTGCACATTGAGCTTCATAATGGTGTGCTTTCATACTGTAAAGAAGCCTATAAGAAGTTACAGTTAAAAGGATATACTAATGAGACTTAGAATGGAAAAGAGCTTTGGAGGCAGAGAGGTTCCATTTGAATCCACCAGAGAAATAAAGATACTTCTGTTTAACTGTTTTATGACATTTGATGTGCTTGGTTTCAATCGAGAGACTATTGGGGTAGATATTGTGGTGGATGGTGGATGGATATTTTGGTGAAATCTTAACCTGAAGATAATGAAAAATATGTGTTTATTCAAAGTTAAAAAAATAAATAAATAAAAAATTAGGCTCAAAGTAAGAAACCTTCTCTGGCCTTTATAGTAAATCATCTTTTTAGTGTGTTTGAACGTAAATTATTCCATCGGGTTAAATAAATACTTTGATTAACTTTAAATCAAAATTATGACTTGATCCAACCCATGAATATAACTTAAGAAAACTTTATAATTTTAGGTATAACAAGGTCATTTTTTATTTTATGTTGACTTTCCCTTTGGAAGCTTTTGTGCAATAAGGAAAACAGGATGTATGTGAAATGTAATGTTTCTGAAATTCAGTTAAAGTTCTGATGCAACACATGCATGTTTTAAACTTTAACACACTGGATGACATTTTTTTTTTGTGGTTTTACCTTTAAGAGACGGTGGAACATTGTTTTTGTCTACGACTGTACATAAATGTTTTGGTGAACATTCCCATTAAAACTGTGTTTAGTTTTTCATAAAATCCTCATGTTTCAGGACACACACAACGCTTAGGTTTTAGACTTGTTATACAGGATGCCTGAGGTCGTACTGGGTTAAAAACAACTGCTTTGATGACAAGCAGCGGCAAAGCTTTGGGCCATGCCACTGAGTCTGGCTCATTATCACTGAGATCTGTGGCCTTTTAGATGGATCGGATAATCCGAGACACAGTGAGAGCAGGACGCAAACCCTCAACAGACCCACAACCGCACAATTAACATGAGCATGTGCACACGCGTCCTACTGAACTGTCTTACTTCAGATTAATCTCCATCTACTTAACTCCGTCCACTAATCTGTCACTATATCTGCCTCTGTGCTGCAGAATATTACACTATTTGGCCAACCTGTCAGCCTTGTCTCTCTGATTTTCTTTTTGTTATCCTGCTATCCAAATAAAAAAACACATCTACCTGCAGGGAGGGGAACTGATAAGAATTTAATGATTCTGATTCGATTATCAGTTTTGCTTATCGAACCGATTCCTTATCGATTCTCTTATTGATTCTCATTGGGTGAGGGAATAAAAGAGTACAAACAGGTTTGTTTACATTAACTGTCTTTTATATTTCCATCTCTGAACAGAAAATACAACATATACAGTATGCACAAATAATAACAGATGACACCGGGTTCACACATTACGACTGTACAAAGTGAAAGTGAAACTTAAGATGCTTTGCTAATTCCTCTATGTCTCCTGTGTTGTGCACCTCATTTTCCTTTTTCACTTTGTGAAACTTTTATTTGAGGGGGTAGGAGGTTTGTTGTCCCCCCCCAGAACCAGGCCCAGATGACGCCCTGGTGTTTGCTCTGCCACTAGATTCACAAGCATCACTAAGTACCGTATCAAACATGAGACATTCCTGCAAATGAATCACATGCTGTGGACAAATGTTTGAGCATATTGGAGGGATTTCCCCCCTTTAAAGAAATGGAAGCTTTTCAAGTGTTACAAGTGGCCCTGGTGTCATCTTTTCACATGAAACATAGTCATACTTTGGAGCGTTTCTGCCTCGTCACCATGTTGGCTTCATTCTAAACCAAAACAATGCAAATGATTCCAAGGAGTTGAGCTACTGGGAACCGGTTCTCAAAAAGAACTGGTTCTCTATTTCCATCCCTATCTACCTGGCTGTACAGCTCTCTGCTGTGTCCATATTACATAACAGTGTGCAATTATCTGTGCTTTATTACTGGTTTCCCTTTTTCCTACAACTATTACCTGAGTCATTTCTAGACTTCCCTTTAGTTTTGGTTTGATACCAATAAACAGTCCCACCTGGAGCATGGTTTTGAACACAGTGCAACAACAGTCTAAGTATAACCTCAATTCTATTTAGTTTTATGGCACTGCTAACTGTTAGATTACTCTCATCTGTCTTTCTAATTTGCTCCTCTCCTCCTTGACAATACTGCCTCATGATTGTTTACTGCTGTTGTATAGTCAAAAGTACACAGTCAGATATATTAACATGGAAATTAAAGGTAGAATCTGTACAATGTCTACTTTTAACATTCAATATTAACATGTTATCCCCCAACCTGTTTTGTTATATAACTTTGGAACTCTAGATTGATTAGTGAGTTACTGTCCAGTCTGCACTCAGCCCAACATAAATAGCAGAGGACACAGTGATATTGTCTGGGTTGGTGTCATGGATATATTCACAGAAATATTTATCATTCATTCATTACCTGCTTTATCCTCACTAAGGTCAAAGGGGGCCCAAGTGAGGATTAATTCAAGATTTTCTTGCTTAATTCAAGCAGAAATATCTGCCGATGGAACAGGTGAAAATTATCTTGGTAAGATTTCTTGAAATAACATTTTCAAGATCTATTGTCTAAAAATAAGTTCTTATATCTCACTGAAAAGTTACTCTTTAGGTGATTATGTCTTATTTAAGTGTGATGAGATATTTCGACTAGAAATTAGAAAAATACACTTGGTAAGATTTTGATTTTTTCCAGTGTATAATCAGATTTGCTGTTTGACATGATGCCTCATGTACACTTCTCTCATCAGCATCAAATATGACACATTGACTGGTGCAGTTTCAATCTCCTCTTGTTGTCACCCCAGAAACCACATGGACTTTCCACTAAACAAACAAAACATACGCAGCATATATTTTTCCCCCTCACTCGACTGAAATGTGATCTTCACATTGTTCGCCTTGGCTCAGCAGTTAAACTCATGGCTAACCAAACACTTCCGTCTCTTACTCTGTTTACATCCAACATAAAATTACCTTCATCTCATTGCGTTATCACTTATTATTAACGCTGATGCTGTTAGCACAGGTTGTTGATGTAGACACTTTTTAATTTGACACACCCTATCATATGACCGATGATGGTTGAGCGTAAATCAACACCAGATTGACCAGAAAAAACAGAAGTTGATCCAAGTCTTATGTGCCGTGATATGGTTGTGATTGGGTTATTAGGTGTTACAATTCCAACCAGATAATTGAATAATACAAATGTGCTAATACTGCTAGCGTGCAAATACACTAATTGCAATTGGTAATGGGAAACTGAAATTATTTATTTGGACAAACTGGGTTTTTTTTTTTTCATCTTCACAAATCACATATTATCACCAACTCACAAAGCCAAGTGATAGATGAGAAACTCTGGTGGTAAATTTCAAGTCTTCAGTTCCTGCTGGAAAGGGCTGTCTGATAATAAGGCAGGTTTTCACAATGTCTTCCAAACTGGCATGAGATGATACTGACATTGTGGGGGTGAGGTAACATGCTTCCTTCCACTGCCAGTGTCAGCTCGACTCACTTCACCTTTATTAGCATTTTAACTGCACGAGAGCAGAGACTGCAGGATACTATAGATACCATTTCTAGTCGAAATATTTACTGAGGTTGCCAGAGGGCCGAAGCCATACTAAATGTGGTTCTGTGAATCCAGAGTCATCACTGCATCAGTACATATGTATATCGTCCCGTCACAACATAAAATACTGAGCCAAGCAAGAAATCTCAGAAAAATGTTGGAGAACATTTTTAAGTTGGTTCTGTCTTCATAAACTTACCACAGATTTAAAGTTGAACCAACTCAGTCTAGTGATGTAGCCTACACCAACACAAAGACTGTGTTACTCTCATTTTATATGAGGCTACTGGCAAAAAGAGTGATACCAACTGAAACTAATCTGGAATGTAATGTTAACTCCACACCATTAACACATGAGGGACAGAGAGAGACAAAGAGAAAGAAAAAAAGAGAGGGAGATCTGCAGTCTAATGTACAGTCTGTGGTAGACCAACAGTAGGACCAGAACAAAATGTT
Source organism: Sphaeramia orbicularis (assembly GCF_902148855.1). NCBI lineage: Eukaryota > Metazoa > Chordata > Actinopteri > Kurtiformes > Apogonidae > Sphaeramia > Sphaeramia orbicularis. The sequence goes on along the minus strand of NC_043974.1, from coordinate 40,042,147 downwards.
TATCTTTGTCTTGGTAATTCACTGAAATGGGTCTTTGAAGTGAAACTGCAACTCACATAGAGGAGATAATAAATAAATAGAGAAAATGTCATAGGCAGATTGGAGTTATGCCTTACACAAATTGCTGTTTACTTGTGTGTGTGCGCACAGACTGAAAATGTGACTTTTTCTGCCTAGGGGTGTGAGGATAGAATCACTATTAGACACTGGCAATGGCCAATGAAATCATCCATCAACACCAATGTAATAATTGTCTGGATCCGGTAATATTCACCTTTTTGATGATATTGTATGATAGCAGTGTCTGATGCTTATCTGTTGTTGTCTGATGACAGTTCAGCCTCAGCACAAATCCAGTCCAACAAGGTACCAAGTGCTTATGAAAGTGTCTTTCCTGAATGTCCAGTTGTCCAAAGTATGTATGGGACTTTGTGAGACGATAAGTAAGTTTGGTGGCTGAGGTTAAAAGTAAAAAGTCAAGTTCCATGACCACGATCATATTGTTGTGTATAATTCAATTACTGCATTATGTATTAGTTGTGGTTGAATGCTAAAATTAAGAAAAATGTATCGTTTGATTCTTGTATTAAGTTAGTGATAAAGGTGTGAAAGCACTTGAGGGGTAGGATTACATAAGTTTATACTTGTTCCTACTCCTTTTTGACCATGCAAAATTCAGACTTGCAAGTACTTGAAGATAGATTCTGTTCATTTAAATGTTATTTTGTTTTTGGCTTATTTTGCTTTGTTTTGTTTATTTTATTTCTTTGCACGTTCAAAATAAATAAGTAAATAAATAAAATCATATAAAATGTGGATTTAGTCTGCCAGAAATTAGGGTGCTAGTGATTAACATGAAAATAAAGTATGTAACAAAAAAAAAAAAAAGAAAAAAAAAAGAAACTATTGGTACTGGCATCATCCCAGAATTTCAGGGTTGATGCATCCCTAGTTTGGAAACATTGTGAATTAAACCATTCATTCATGGTTGTCTACCACCCTCCCTAATGTAATACTGTACATGGGCTGCAGAATCTGTGCATAGGTCATATGAAAACGGAACCACACCAACTTGTGAAGACTGATGAAAGATACTGAACACATTGCCAAATGTCATCAACAGGAAGTCAATAAAGGTCTCAATGCACTGATTTTCATTCAGTGACCTTAGGAAAGAGGACAGACGGGTCCTTAAAGACAAGTACCCATAGTCCACTGTAAGAAGATAAGGCAAATTCATCAGTTCATAATGAATCTTTCATGACTGTCTATTACATCTTCTTGTTTTTAACATTCTGGTTTAAGGGGAAATAAATTTGCTTACACTGGCAAAATCTCTGATAAGCAGTTGCGGACAGTGAGTCACCAACAGACTCCTTTCACAATGCACCAAAGCCAACAAAAAGAAAAACCCCTTGTGTTTTTAAAGTGCATTGATTAGCCGTCCGGGACTGCCTCCTTGATGGCTAATCAATGAAAAAGGTCAGTTTGGATTTCTTGACCGCAGTAATACTGAGTGATCTATTCTACGGTTGCACTTTAACTGAAATAAGTCATCCGTCACAATCTGTGAAGACAGGTCAAAGATTAACTAACTTTGATTCACCTCCAGACAAGATAAACCTCATGACCTCTTACTTGGTGGGTTAAAAAAAGCATATATGCCGGTAAATCACTGTTAGGTCTACCCATCATGAAGAACATGCAATGGGTGATACACTCCTCAGGTTTCATCCAAATGCATATCCCATTTTAACAGAACTTTCACAAAACTGACCAAAGTCAATGTATTTACATCCATTGTAGATAGATATACTTTACAGATGTGGTTAAGGAAATTGTTTTGCATTACTGCAGCAGCATAGTCAGCAACCAGTAACACAAGACATAAACCAATATGCAACAAGAAATAAGAAAATAATGAAATCCAATCGCTTTCAACTTTCAATATCATGACCATGCTAATGCCTCCTATGATCAAATACAATGGTTTTAACTTCACATACATAATTATGATGGATGTATACAGAGGTGTTAGACCTACTAATTCATACATTTACTTTAAACAACAGCTGTCTTTAGCTTTTCTTTCTGAAGTCACAGTAGACATCTGACACATGTAGCTCTTGTCCAACTCTGAACATCTGGTAGTGATTTGGTGCCGTTTCCATCTGACATTGTTTGGAATTTGTATTTGTTTCTTGTATTCCAGTCATGTTACAGTCTCCACCGTGGTCCACACATACATACAGTTGTTCTGTTTTAAGACCACACTTTCCTCACTCTTCTCTCCTTCCTCAGCCATTGTGCTTAACCTCGCAGTTACAACCAAATTCACACCAATTGATCTGAGGATAGCTGACTACAAGCTGAGGCTGCATCTGATTGTCCAAATAGTATAAAATCCATAACCCAGTTATTTAGGGCTCCATTTCTTGGTTGTTTTTCTTAAATAATCTATTGTGTTTTGTAAAATGCCACATCAGACATATTAATCGAGGAAGTCTCTTACATTTGGAAAGTGGTTAAAAAAATTGATTTTGGCAGTCACTAATGAGTGAGCTTTATCATTCTTAAAGGGGTCATATTTTGCTAAACCCACTTTTATTAGTCTTTGATCTTTCTTAATTTGTTACATTTTATAACTAGTTACGTCACGACATTTGCACATATAAGGCCCAGACTTCTGATGAACATTTCTCCGAGTACAGGGCTCGTGACTGCGACTGAATTACGGTCGCATGCGCCTGAGAATTTCGGTAGTGCGACTGTTTTTGAGATTACGATCGCACGGTGCGCCAATAAAAAAAATGAGCGAAAATTAATACGTGCGCCTAGAATAATGTCTGCAGAAGTAACTCGTCAGCTGAAAATAAACAAGCTCCACGCCCCGCTGACTGAAGCGGAAAATCTAGTCCCCGCCCCCTCGCGTGCGCAGGCGGCATAAACAAAGGGATCAAATAACTCCACCGACGTTTGAAACAATCTCCTGACTTCAGGCGTGGTGTAGACCACAGTGACTAAGGGGCACCAGGTCAAGGAGACTTGACTTCAGGCGTGGTGTAGACCACAGTGACTAGGGTACGTTTACACGGCAACACTCCGCAAAGATTTCTCCTTTGCGTTATAAAATCATTCCGCGTTAAGACGCCGCCGCTATGATAACGATCTGCGTTAACATGAGTCCGCGAGGACGGCTGAATACACTGTAGTGGCCATGCCAGACCAGTAGCTGGCGATGTAGAGCTGTAGTGAAACAGTGGTGGTAAAACAGGCGCCTGCGCACAAACAATTTCCGGTTTAGACAGCCTTTAAATGAGGAGGAGGAGGAGGAGGAGGAGGAGGAGGACACTATTTACAAACAACAATGGCGAGTGGTCGTACAAAGACGCAGGACTTCTTTGTCTGGACAGACGAGCTGAGCACAGTTAGCAGCACGTATGTTGTTCTGAAACCGGCCATTGTTGTTGTGGTTGTTCCTTCTTTTTCTGCAGCTTTATTGTGTCATAGAGGCTGGCAAACCAGCTTGGAGGCGCATTACCGCCACCAACTGGCCCGGAGTGGGTTAACTGGCGGTTCTTGGCTGCGCGCGCATGCGGTGACGTCATATTTTACCCCGGAACGCTCCGACTCGCGTGAACACGGAGCTGGAATGCGGAGCGTATCGATAACGTTCCACCCTGGACCCTGGTATCAAAAGTTTCCGGATTCAGGCACTCTAGGCACCGTTTCCATGTTAACAGAAGGCTAATCCGCGATGAAATCTTCCCGGAGTCGACTGAAGCCGACGCCGTGTAAACGGCCCCTAAGGGCCTTTAGGCCATGAAATAAAAAAGTTGGTTGTTGCAAATAATGGTGTGATTCGTCTTTCTTCTCCAAGAACCAACTAAAGTATATACCACACATTGACAATTGTTTTGCACCTGTGTCAATGTAAGCTTTTTCTTTCATACTCTATTCAAATACTTTATTCTAGGTTGTTAACATTGCTTAAATACATATAGGAATATTACTTGGTATGGCCAAGAGTTTTGCTTGTTCTCCAAATTTTTTATATAATAGTGGTGCGCCTAGATTTTAGCCTGTGCTCCTAACTTTTTAGGGTTAGGAGCACAGTGCTCCTAGGTCAAAAAGTTAATTTTGAGCCCTGGAGTACGACAGTAATTGTTTGTCAGCAGCAGCGGTTGTAGTCCATACTGAAAATATGTCCAAACGTTGAGCCGATTACCTAAAATGTTCAGTTGTTGGTTGTATTAATGAACACAAGTGGCTGAACGAGACTGAGCATCACAGTCAACAACCTGGAGGGGGAGGGGCATGAAGTGGCTCATTTGCATTTAAAGGGCCAGTGCTCAAAATGACCTTTCTCCTGTCATTACTCAGAAATAGGGTTGAAGTTGGACCTGTGGAGTTGAATTAATGAAGAATTCAGGCCCAAGAATAGCATTTACAGTTTATGCAGACCACAGGGAAATGTTTTAAAATGAATAATTCCATTTAAAAAAGCAAAATATCACTCCTTTAAGAGTACATTTGCAATATCACTGCAAATGTGTGAGAAAATGGCACCAGGTAAAGACTAAGCTTTTGAAAGCATTTCAATCATCTTCATAGAAGGAGTTTAGTTGGGTGGTGTTAGAGGATTTGGGCAAAACCTCAACTATGTACTGCCAGGTTTTCTCAAAAAACTGCAAGATGAATCAGGATCATACCTCATGGGCATGTTAAACCTTGTTAAACCAGAAAACCTTCACTGAATTACCAGAGTAACAGCTGACAGTTTCTCAACTGCATGACAACCACAAAAGATGTCAACAACGCCTCCGAAGCACTATCTTAGTTATTTGAGTCATAAAACAATGTGTTGAAGGTAAATAGCATCAGTAGATTTTTCCTTGGGCTGAAATGTGAACCACTGTGGGAATGTCAGGGTGGAAAGAGATTTACATGACGAAAACAACAACGGAGATCTTTAAAAACTGGCACAAAACCAATATGCACTTGCATCAAACTATAATGTGGCATAAGAAACAGTAAGCCCTATATCAGAGTAGTTGAAGAATTTCTCCAAGCAAAATTTCAACAAGGAATGAAACTAAAAAAATTAAAAAAAATTACACGATAGTTAAAAATGGAGCTGGATGGGGTAATATGACTGGATTTCACTGTTTAATTCCTCATTATGACCACATAATTTTTAATATCAATATTTTTGCACACTTTATGTACATTTCTTTAACTGTCATATTGATAATATAATGTCTAGTACATATTGTACAAATTGCTGTTCTAGTTCTGTCTTAATAGAGTACTTTAATATGCATATCTAATATATATATATTTATATGCAGAATTTAAAAAAAAAAAAAAAAAAAAAATATATATATATATATATATATATATATATATATATGTTTATATATTTAAAGCTTTATATACATGTGTATTTTTTTTCTTTTTAGTTGTATTAATAATTTCTTTCCTGCTATTTTTTATTATACTTGAATGAAACAAATGTACATAATAATTTCACCCTGGGATTAATAAAGTATTCTGATTCTGATGTTTTTCAAATCCAGTGTCCATTATGCAACCATCTATTGATGACACATCTTAAATAACTATGGTTCCAGTCAAATCTGGTGGAAAAGTGGGCTTCAATTAAGGGCACCAAAGTTTCATGAATCCTGCAACTGGACTCAAGACCCAGCACTACCTTACCTTTTGTTACATATTACCAAAACATTTACTAAGACATGTGAGCATGACAGAACATGATGATGATGGCAGACACTAAACATGCCAAAGTCAAAGTGCGTCTGAGTTTAAACCTAAAAACACCACTGTTTTGCAGCCTGTCCTCACAGACTTGATCAATTTTGATGGACTTTAACATCACATGTAACACAATGCTGAGCTGTATCTCAATGCTAAATGAACTAATTTTTAATGAATAAATAAACGATAGTACTCACTCTTCTTCGCGGCAGCCATGTCACAGGAACTGGTCCAGTACAGACACACTTGGACACACTCTGTCACTGCCTTGTCATCTCAGCAGCCTGGTCTCAGAACAACCCTGGAAAACAAGTTAGCAAGACAGGAAACAATGAGAAGAGCATGTGGCACTAGAGTTTACACTGAGACAAAGGAAAAAACAGGTGATAGATAGGCAGTGATTAGATCAGCAGAAGAGCACAGGGAGATAAATACGAAGGTAAAGGTTGTACATGAGATAATGAAGCAGGATGTAACGGTTCTGTGCGCTTCTTGGGTGTGTTTTTTTTATTTAAATCTATGACCCCAGGTTATCTTGTGTTTCAGCACAGAACACAGCTGGGCTACAGCAGTGAAGCCACGAGTAGTAGAGACTCCTGACAAAGAGTTCAATTAAAGGAAAACAACACAACAGTCTAAGAGGATTAGCAGGGCCCAGGCTGCTGTTTGTGGTTTCAGACAGATGGAGAACAGTCGCATCTGCAGGAGGGGCTTCATTTAAATATGGAAATATACAGAATATGCTCCTTGGATGAACCCTGGATATTCTACAAGGCACTGGATATTATCTTACCAGCATTATTAGTATTTCACCTTTTAACACATGGATTGTCCCTGTTTTGGTTTCCTAATTGATGGAAAAACAAACTGGCATTCAATCACAGTGACATGGTTTAATTTTAAGAATAAATACTGCCAAAGCTCAGGCACCCAAAAAAGGAAAAATTAAATTCAAAAATAGAAAAGATGGAAAACCTTATTGTTTGGCTCTGATATAAGCACTTCCACCATTTTAGTACAGGTCGACCGATATGCTTTTTTCTAAGGCTGAAGCTGATTTTTTTTTAAATTTGGTCAGCTGATGGCTGATATCTCCAGCTGATTTTTGAGGCCAATATTTAAGGTTTGAATTTTTTTTTTTTTTTTAAATAAAGCACATTGACCATAAAATACAATTGAAACACTCAGATAATTAAGATTTTTATGCAGTAATATAAATTAAATTATTAATACACATACACATATAGTATTAATATTTATTGAACTTCAAGTGCTGCCCACACAGGTGCCTGATCAAATATCTTATAACATTTTTACAACTGATCAAATATCGGCTTTAAAAAAAAAAAAAAAGGCCGAAAGCTGATACTGAAAAAAAGAAATCTATATATCGGCCCAATATATCGGTCTACTAGGGCTGAAAGATATATCGTTATTGTATCGATATCGAGATATGAACATTCAAGATATTAATGTCGAAAAAGCAACGATATAAACGATATAGATTTCCCCCATGCTTGCCCTGCATGTACAGCTCTGGAAGTCACAACAAATTTAATTTATTTGCACTTTATGCTAATGTTGATGACTGGCAGTGACTTCTTACAAATAAAACTGCACTTTCCACATTCTTTTGTATTATGATGTTTGTATTTTTCTGAAAAATGCTTGGTTTTCACCGAACCCGTAGTCATATCGTATCGCATCGATATCGAGATATCTGGCATGAATATCGAGATATGAAATTTTGTCCATATCGTTCAGCCCTACAGTCTACCTCTAGATTTTAGTGTGTGTATATATATTTATAAATATATATATATATATATATATATATATATATATATATATATATATATATATATATATATATATATATATATGTATAAATTAGCTGTGGCTCTTTCAAATGTCAACATTCAGTTTCTACAGATAAACAAAATTTTCACAACAATGAAGAAAGTGTTAGATTTGTCTTACTGGACAAGTAAGACAAAACTGATACAAGACATAAGGATGTTGCAAGATAAAACCAACAGGAAAGAGGTAAGAATATGGAAATGGTATTACAAATTGTAAATGTAGAAGGCACAACAAGACTAAAATAATGAAAAAAAAAAACCAGAAAGTAAACAACAGAATGGAGAACATATGGAGAACATATGGAGAATGTTTGTATCTGCAGGAGGGGCTTCATTTAAATATGGAAATATAGAGAATATGCTCCATGAACACAGAATATTCTACAGATAAATGGAATGACAGCTCAAGAGTGTAAAATAAAGGAGATAACGTCTGTACAAGAGGTCGCTAGATTATATTGCATATTAATTTCTTGTGTCACATACTAAGTAAAAACAGCAGCCAATGGGGTCTTAAAAGTCCCTGTATCTAATGAAAGAAAATGACTATGCTGGCGACACTGCACGTTGATGTGACCAGTTTCTGCAGAACAGTCATGGTTCAGTGTTAATGGTTTTAGATGTATCCACTGCACACGCATACAGGAGTTAGTCCCATTATGCATATCTAACGCACAATATTTCAGCAACACCATGACAGACACATTAAAATCTCCTGCAAAAACCTTAACCCTTTACAGGACACTCATAGAAATACTCTGAAATACAAAATTTCAACCTTAGTGTGTTATTGGAGGACATAAACAGATTTTGTAACTTTTGAGAAATTTTCATATTTTTTTTACTGTTATGTAGAAAATCAAGGTTAATGAAGTTACCATATTTGGATCCTTACCCATAAGTGGCAAAAAAAAACAAAAAAAAAACAAAAACAAAAAAAAAACAAGAAAAACACATGTAATGGGAAAAGAACGTGTATTTTAGAACATTAGACCAACATAAGTGCTGATCCAGACCCCTGTCCACATCCACATGATCCCTTTGAACATCATTCCTTACATTAGTACCATTACTTCATGGTACCTAACAGAGCAGGTACATTCACTGTTCATGCAGGGGTGGACCTTACAGACCCTGTAGACCACATTGGACCTGAGATTGTTGACTCACTGTCCTCACTGTAACTGTTGCTGTCACTGTTTTTTAATGTATGCGGAAATTACCAAGAAATAGTCACTTGCCCGATAAAGGGTTAATATTAGGAATGCAAATTATTGATTAATTGATTAATCATTAGTTGGTTGACCTTGTTGATCGATAAACAATTAATTGATAAGCAGTGATTTTCCTGTGAACCTGAATTTCAACAGGGTCTATAAGAATAAAACCTAATATTGTTTATATACTTCATGAAAAAAAGCATGTCATAGTCCTTAATGATTGATATATTGTATCATTGGAGACAGTACAGGCAATGACATTTATGGAGTAGAACTAAAGAAATTCTGCAGAGAAATTCAATAAAATAAATGGATCTGAAGAGGGGCAGTTTAAAAGAAATGGGCATTTCTGACTTTGCATCAGGATTCGCTTTTCCATTGACCCTCAAATGACGCAAATATAACTTGCACATAAAAATTCACCTAATGGAAAAACGACAATTTCGCCAAAAGTCTAATTTTTCGATTAAAAGTTTTTGCGCTGGCAAGAGGTGGTTTTTCGGGCGTAGCGCAAATGGAATATCACGCAAAACTGCAATGGAAAGACCTTTTTTCGCAACTAGAGTCAGGTGAATTAAAAAAACGGATGTTGACGTGCGTTACAACAAGTGAAGAAGAAGAAGAAACATGTCACGGTATATGTGGACACACCAGGAAACCCAGTAATTTTTAAATTTAGTACAAGAGGGAGGGGTAATATATAATAATAATGAACATATCTGTAAATCAACATCATATTTACGTTCGTTGCCATGTTTATGGAATGACTTCTCATGTCATCTCAAGATAATAAATAAACAAATCATTTGTGATTTAATGGAAAAACCGACATTACGCACTTGTATTTTTTTGACATTTTGTAAATATCGGTAAAGTTTTGCACAGATGTCCAATGGAAAAGCGACTAGTATCTGATTCAGTATGGAGAAGGTTCACGCGGGGGACAGATCTCAAGGAGTGGGGAGATGCTGTGCCCCCCCGTTTGTCTATATTTCTAGTTAATAATATATTGAGTGACCCAACAAAAGGAACATTTATAACTTATAGGCATCCAACCCATGTTTGCTAGCTTCTCTCTTTCTATCACCGGTGAACAGACAGTGATGTGATGATGTAGTTCAACAGAAAAGCCCCAGCTTCCTGTTTGTGGGAAAGAGGTGAATATATTTCATTTGGTTTTATCACTTGAATAATACGGTCAGTTTTTAGATGTACTAGCCTGAAGTGACTCTCCTGAGCAATTCTTATTGTTGTGTTCTAACAGTAATGTGCATCATAGTACAAACCAGGTGATCCCATTCACAGATAGTGGTGGTGTTGGTATTTCCTTTTAATTGTTCCTTTCTAATGTTTTCCAACAGGACATAGTCACATCTTCGAGGTCAATAATCTCAATGAACCACTCACAGTTTCCTCTACCTTCTCTCAGTGTAACAACTGTGGAAACAATAGCACATCAAGCCTAGATCAGTGCCAGAGTCAGAGTTCTTGAGTGTCACATGCAGGGATAGGTCTACGGAAAATAGTTTGAAATCAGGAGATGGCCCAGTTTTAATCAGCGCTGTTTGGAGCACTGAAGTGTGTCACTATGATTAGACAACCAGTTATGGGATTACACACCTCCAGATGTAAGAACAGCACCCATAGTATGTTTTATTGGATACGTTCATGGTAATACAATAGCTGACTAGGGGTGTAAGAAAATATCGGTTCTGCAGTATATCGTGATATTTCATTTCATGGTACTGTATCAATATTAAAAAGTACTGTATCGATATTTTTAGGTATTTATTCAAATGCAGATTTTGTGGAGTTTCATTTTTGTTTTTCTTTTTTGTTCATAGTTTATTTATTATTATTTAACACTCTTTTATTAAATAATGTTAGTTCCTTTGTTGGGATTGAACTAAAATAATGTTCTGATGTTAGTTCTGAACTAATAGAATATGAACATTTGAACAGGATCTTAAACTGTAATGTCTGTAAAACATAATTTCAGTTTGAACACAGGAACATTTTGTGATATAGCTTTAGATCCTGTTGTGATCCAATAAAAATGCGTTTACTATTTGTGCATATTTCTGGTGGAATTCAATTCTTCAAGGAAATAAACATTTAAAAAAAGAAACAAACAAAAAATTGCCTTTTCAGCAGTATCATGATATATCGTGATATATTGTATCATGATCCTAGTATTGTGATTTGTATCATATCATCAGATTCTTGCCAATACACAGCTCTACAGCTGACGGGTGTAATATTTAACTCAACTAATATAACAAGCCTGGTGTCATATGGTTAATGCATAAAAATGGCTACAAACAATAAGATTTAAGAGCAATAAGTTTAGCAGTCAGAAAATACTGATAAGTGTCATAGTTCCACTGTACTGCACTTTGCCTGCCCAGTGTTCCTGTGCACCTTATACTGTGTATCAGGGGTAGGTGACTCCGGTCCTCGAGGGCCAGTATCCTGCATGTTTTAGATATTTCCCTCTTCCAACACACCTGGTTCAATTAATGATCAGCTCATCATCAACCTCTGCAGAAGCCTGATACTGATGTAATGGCTTCCAGGTGCTGGAAGAGGGACATATCTAAAACCTGCAGGATACCAGCCCTCGAGGACCGGATGTGAATACCCCTGCTGTATGTGGAGCGCTTGATTTGTGACAAATTTTACTTTGACATCCACTGGCAACCAAAACCATTTACTAATCTAAACTGTTTAATACCTGTTAATCCGCTAATCCTATTAATACATGTAAATAATTAGTGTAAAGTGTAATAATATTAACAGTAGGGCTGCACGATTAATCGATTTTAAATTGAAATCGGATTATTAAATTAGGACGATGTTTAAAAAAAGGGTAATTGTCAAATTGAATTTCATCTCTCTCATGTCTCCGGGCTACCTTAAGCTCCTCCTCCTAACTGTAAGAGCAGCCTCCACAGTCTTTGGTCTCCACACACCGGTACAAAAATGGTGTTCGCTAAGGAAAGTGAGTAAGTCGTGGCTAAAAATAGCAAGAGGAAGTCGGCTGTGTGGAATTGGTACGGCTTCAAAGTTTCCAATGAAGACCAAACCATTCCTCTCTGCAAAATCAGCCTGAAGGTGGTATCAGTCAAAGACAGCAGCACAACCAACTTACTTCAGCACCTCAAACATCATCACATGCCAGAGTGGGAGCAGTGCATTGCATTGTGGTCTGCACATGAAAACGACTTGCCGACTTCTGTTGTCTTTTGTAGTTTTACCCAGAAATCGAAAATTGAGGTTTTTAGAGGGAAAAAAAATCCGGATTTTATTTTTGGCCAAAATCGTGCAGCTCTAATTAACAATATGGACTACCTGTGAAAACAGTAAGTGTATCTATACCTATGAACCCAAGTCTATTTAAAACAGTGCATTTATATTCTAATAAATATTGAATAAATATTGCAATGTTATGGCAGAAAAGATGATTATTGCATGACTTTAAACTCCAAAATCATGAATAAATATATTGTTTCCCATCACGAATGAACACATAATTGTTTGTCGACTGTTTACTGGTGAGAACATTATCATGTAAAGGTGTCTGTTGAATCCATCTGACCTGCGTGACCACCTTATTTAAATCACCCAGCCAGGCTTTCGTTACAGACATCCCTCCTCATCTTCGTGCTGTGCTGATAAATTAAACTTGCAGATGCCAGAGACAGCAGCAACAGGTCCTCGCCTCCTTCCTGTTTGATATTCATGCATGTGTGCTGACTGAATGTTTTGCTATCCGCCATTTGAAAAAGACACATACTGGGTGTGTCTTTGCTATCAAAGCAGTCATAAAATTCATTCTAAAATAAGATTATTAGACTTTTACACGGCAGGGAATAAGCTGTTGAACCTCATCTTTAATATATCTGTTTATTCCAGTGCTACATCAGACAATGGCAAGTAAATAATGTAATATAAAACCGCACTGGTAGCATTAGGTCTATTCACGATGCTGTAGTGTTTGCTTTACACACCTGCAGGATGTTTTCACTGATAAAGGCTACTGTCACTAAATCACATTTAGATGGTGGTAAACATAACCCCTCTGGGAAACAGTGGGAGGTGTTACTGCAACCTGGGGATGCAATATGCTGTAAGGAGACTACTGCTTATAATGCATATCAGATTTAAATCAGCCTTAAAAGAGTGTTGATTTCTTCTTACTGGACAAGTAAGACAAAACTGATACACGACAAAAATGTAACCAGATGAAAACAACATGAAAGAGGCAAGAATATGAAAATGGCATAACAAAATCCAAATGTAAAAGGCACACCAAGAATGAAATACTGGAAAAAAACAACAACCAGAAAGTAAGCAACACAATGAGATTCAAATGTAAAAGACAACAAAAATAGGAGGTAAAAAAGACAAAAATGTAAAAATCTAATGTAAATGACAAGAGGAAAGTGATGGAGCAAGATGAAAACAATGTAAAATATGTATTAAGACAAAAATTAGCCAGTGTTAGAGACCTAACAACAGGACAACCATGTGAAACAAAGAGATGGAAAAAGGATTGTTTAGGAACCTTGTACCAAAGTGAAGGATTTTAAATATTTTAGTGACTTTCCTACCATCAAAAAAAAACAAAAAAAAAAACATAAAGAAAATAATAATAATAATAATAATAATAATGATAATAATAATAATAATAATAATAATAATAATAATAATAATAATAATAAAAATTCTCTACTTTCACCTGATTTAAATATATAATCGGAAGCAGTTTCGCCTGGTATGTGAGATAACTAATAAATATTTGAAGATTTTTAGTCATTTCTAATTGAACACAGGGAAGTTGCTTACAGTGTACTAAAGACATGATATCATTGTATTCATATTAAAAGTAGGGCTGTGTATTGGCAAGAATCTGACAATACGATACAAATCACAATAGTAGGATCACGGTACGATATATCATGATATATCACGATACTGTTAAAAAGGCCAGTTTTGGTTTGTTTCTTTTTTAAAATGATTATTTCCTTGAAGAATTGAAATACACCAGAAATATGCACAAATACTAAAAACATTTTTATTTGATCAGAACAGGATCTAATGCTATATCACAAAATTTTCCTAAATTATGTTTTACAGACATTACAGTTTAAGATCCTGCTCAAATGTTCATATTCTATTAGCTCATACCTAACATCAAAACATTATTTTTGTGCAATCCCAACAAAGGACCTAGCATTATTTAATAAAAGAGTGTTAAATAGATAATAAATAAATAAAATAATGAATTAAAGAAAAACAAAAAATAAAAACAAAAAAAAAATAAAAAATGAACCTCCACAATATCTGCATTTGAATAAATACCTACAAATATCGATACAGTACTTTTTAATATCAATACAGTATTGTGAAATGAAATATCGCGATATATTGCAGAACCAATATTTTCTTACACCCCTAATTAAAAGGTAAGCAGGATATGACATTATGGGTATTGGTGCAGTGTAAATAATCAATGAGATCTAAATATGTCATTATTTCATTTGCTATAAATACGTGGCTTGTTTCACAGTAGAAAAGTACATTTATAAACACAAAATACAAGCCACTTAATAGGTGAGCATCTAACTAACAGTAGCTATTGCATTACAGCTAGAGCCGTTTCTAATTTTCTGGCCACCTCGATTCCATGAGTGAGCGTTTACTGGACTGTCAATATCATTTAATGACACAGCGAAAACCTACATATCAGGGGTGTCAAACATGCGGCCCAGGGGCCAAAGGGTCCAGTTCAGCCCCTGGGATGTTTTTGCCAAGTGCAGAAATTCCAGTCTTGAATTGAATTAAGCAATAAAAAAAATTAACTTGAATTAAGGAAAAAAAATCTTGAATTAAGACAAAAAAAATCTTCAATTAAGTAAAAAAAAAAAATCTTGAATTAAGCCAAAAAAATTCTAGAATCAACAATTTATTTATTTTTCTTTGTTTTAGTGCAATAAATAAGATTAAATTATGAAAAAAATCTTGAATTAAGACCAAAAAATCTTCAATTAAGTAAAAAAAAAAAAATCTTGAATTAAGCCAAAAAATTCTAGAATTAACAATTTGTTTATTTTTCCTTGTTTTAGTGAAAAAATAAGATTAAATTATGAAAATATTTACATTTACAAACTATCCTGAATCAATAAAATGTGAATAACCTGAACAAATATGAAGAACCTGAAATGTCTAAAGAAAATTAAGCACAATTTCAATATTTTTTCTGCCTGTTACTAAGTGTTTAGTGTCTTTGTAGATCTGATCCATAATGCACACGGACAAATGAAAAGTGAAGGAATAATATTGTTAAAACTGCACTAAATTCTCTTATGTTTTTTAATTTAAATTTCACTTTTTTCAGGTTTTTTTTGATAGTTTATACAAGTAAAAATTTTTAATATTTAATGGGGGTTTTTTTTGCACTAAAACAAAGACAAAAAATTGGAGTTGTCATTATTTATAGGTTATTATGTTATTATTTTTCTGGTCTGAATATAGCCCCTGAACTAAAAAGAGTTTGACACCCCTGCTATATATCGTGACATGACACTTACTAACGCAATATGTGTAGCTGAGAATTGAAATTGCTAATGTTATCTATAAATACAGTAGACCACTAGCCTATTTTTTTGCGGAAATGTAATGTTTATTTGAGGTTTAGAGGTACTTTACAGTTTATCAGACAAAAACACACTTCAGCTACTGACATTTCCTGCAGTAATAGAGAATATTTCTGCAACATTAAGTTAAATTTTCTTATGAAGCTAACGTCACAACAGGTACACTTTTAGCTAATAACTGTCTAGTTTCCGTTTAAAAGTTTAACGCAATATAACGAACAGAAATATGTTTTGTTTACCGTTTCGCTTAAGTTTACCTTTCACGGCCGACGGATGGGACATCTAACTGAGCAAATAACCAAGTCCGTCGTCGTCCTTCGCGTTTGTTTGGAAGTGTTGGTTGGTCGGAGAGCTCCGGCGCAAAATTACAAACGCTCACTCAAATCTCCACTCCACCTTTCTCTCCGCCAGACTTTTGGTTCTACACTACTTCCGCATTCGGTCACGTGGTACGGCGGCGGCTCCTATGGTTTTGGACTCATGTTACTGCTGCGTTCACGGTGCAATTTACTGCCGTTTTAAAAAGTTTAGGAACACGAAAAAGAAGGAAAATTAGGAATTCAACCCAATAAAGTCATTTTTAACCCGTAAGTTCACCAGAAACACTCAAAGTCGACACATTTGGGGTCACGCCGTTTCGGGAAAAAAAGGGAGAAAAAGAATTTAAAAAAAAAAAGAAAAGAAAGAAAATGCAGTTAAAACTTATCAAATTGTGGTAAAATGTCAAATATTTACCTAGTGATGTGGTGGTGGTAGTAGAGTCGAGTTATTAAGCTGTAGAACATGGAAAAACACAAGCATAAGTGAAATTTGTACTAAAAAAAAACACTGAACAAAAGTACTACACATCACCGCTGCTTTCCAAAAGTCGTACCTGAATGTCTCCTGCGTCCACTCCACGAGCTCAGAATTTTTATTTATTTATTTATTTATTTATTTATTTATTTATTTATTTATTTTATACTTTATTTTTGGCAGGTTTTACATTTTACATACAAAACAAGAGACATCGACAAGCACAGACAGGGTAGCATCAAAAATTAAAGTACAATGATAAAGATGTGGGTCAATGAGTCATAATGTTATCCCATCCTAATAAGAAGGTTGAGATAGTTTGGGTATTGTCCTGTTTCAGTCCGAGTCAGATGATTCAGATATATTCTCATATTGCATTGTCCCGTAAACCTGCTGACATAGTTACATCCATCATTTTTCATAAACATTTGTGTACATTTTCCTGAAATGCATATTTACACATGTTGATAATAAAACACACAGATGTTGACATATATCTCATGAGAAAAACAAGGTGCTGTACTTTTGGGGCGTCACATCCTCTGTGATAGATGTCCATTTTAGCCAATAATTAGTAAATTTGTCCAAATTGTGTTTCGAGGAGAAAGTTAGTTTTTCCGTATTGTATATTTCTTTAATAATTCCAATCCATTCCTTCTTTGTTGGGGGTTCTTTGCCCAGCCATTTTCTTGTTTTATTTATTTATTTTTTGTTCTACAGAATACAATGGAAATATATAAAAAAAAAAAAAAAAAAAAACAGTACAATATTAATATAACAACATGAAAAGAACAGAACATAACCACGGGACAAAATACACAGGTAGAAATAATGCATCAGTTTAGGCAAAGATCATAAGTGCTACATAGAACTGTGGTTTTCATAGCTTTTTTTATTTTCAGAATATTGAATTCTTGAAATATTATGAGTAAGCTCAATTTTAAAGATTAAAAAGGAAAGTTTGTAATAGGAGCACGAGCGCAGAAGTGATGCTGACAGCAGCTGTGCTCTGTCCTCAGATCCACGCACGCGCATCTGTTTGAAAATGGCGCCATCTACCGGTGACGTGTACGTTTACAGGAAAAGACTGTTATTTCAATTTTAAAATATTTTTTCTTATGTACCTCTTATTTTTCTTTGTTGTCCCTGTAGTCATGAGCGTAGTTACTTGCATTTGATTTTGATTATTTTTTATTCATCATTGCGTGCCTTTTACGCATTTTTTTTTTTTTTTTTTTGTGGACTTGGGTTTCCAGGTACCAGACATTAGACTTATTTAGTGTCAAAAACTGAAACTTTAGGAAAATGCCCTGTAGTTAGTACTTAGCAATGATGACGAACGTGTGTATGTTTCCTGAAAAGTACAATTTTTTTTTTTTTAATTTAAGCTTTTAGCGATGTCAAGTTTTGTCCCAGTACAGTTGTGTAAAAAAAAAAAAAACCTGCTTCCTTACAATGCTTTCTGTTATCTTAAAAATGCATGTTAATGTTTAATTTGTCTGTTTTATTTTCTTCATTGTCTGCCTGGAGTAGGTTAATGAACATGGGTTTAGCTAAACTGAGGTCAAGTCATGTTTGATATCACTTGAAACATAAACCTAGACCAGAATAACTGAAAATGTTTGTTTACAGTTCTGTTTGGACAAGACTAATGAGTTTTCTTCTTTAGGAATGAGGCAGATGGCTGAAGTCGATGGTAAGTATTCTGGGCCCATGTTGTTGTTGTTGTTTAAGTTTTTAAGTATTTTCTCTACCACCAAGATCAAATCGTACAAAGTAGCTGGCTTATCCAACTTGTTTGCATGACCTCTGTCTGTCTTGTCTCTTAGGGATCTTAAACGATGAAAAAAATGATCAAAAACTTAACCCAAAGTATTGATGTCACTTTTATACACCGGTTAACGTCTGTATGACGTAGCCCGGCTAGCTCAGTCGGTAGAGCATGAGACTCTTAATCTCAGGGTCGTGGGTTCGAGCCCCACGTTGGGCGCATGATTTTTCACTCATTAGGAAGCGCCTCAACTTCTTTCTGGTTGAGTTCCATGTGCTCCCCTAGCGGACAACAATGGAATTACAAAGGGAAACAGAACAAGAGAGTTTAAAGCATAACACACTTAAAAGAAGTCACATACACTCAAAGTGTAGAACACACTTAAAAGGTTTCATACAATCCTGTTTTTGTGGACACTACATAATATCATACTATTTGTAATTTGAATAATATGAAAACACAATTATTAATAGTACACTCTTCACTGGGTCAAAGCCCATTAAACGTTTTTGCACTTACGTATCTACATTTCTTTTAATTATCATAATGATAATATTTACCTTGTACATATTGTACATATTGTACAAATTGCTGTTCTGTGTTTAGTAGAACGTTTAGTAGAATCAAATTTGATTTGATTTGATAACATTTGTTCAACTGTCAAAATATAGTTAAAAGAGTAGAGACGATGCTGGCAGATTTGGTTTCATACAATCCTTGTTTTTGTGGATACAACATAATATCATACTATTTTAAACTGTAATCTAAATAATATGAAAACACAGTTATTGATAGTAGGTCCTTCACTGGGTAAAAACCCTTTAAACATGTTTGCACTCTTATTTATCTACATTTCGTTTAATTATCATAATGATAAAATGATAAAAATTTGTTAGGTACATATTTATCTATTTTAATTGTGTTTAAGCATTTTTGTATGTGTATGTTTAGAAATTCGTGCCTTTTCTGCTATATTAATAATACTTACACTGATCAACTCTAACACACAGTAATTCCTCTTGGGATTACTAAAGTATTTTTATAAATGAACCAGTCGTCCCTGGGTGGGCTTATTTATTCACATTTCTTTTAATGATCATAAAGATAATATTTATCTGGTACACATTGTACAAACTGCTGCTCTAACTGTATTTAGTAGAGTGTTTGATATGTATATTTTTCTGTGTATGTTTAGACATATACACTACAGGTCAAAAGTTCTAGAACATGGCCCAGGGAAGCCTCTTTTCTTATTCTGAAGTCTCAGCAGTGGCTTTCTGCTGCAACTCGACCCATCAAACCTGCAACTGGAAGTCTTCTGTTCACAGCTGAAACTCAGACTTGCTTCCTACGACCACTATCTTCACTGTGTTTGAAGCTGTTGTCCTGTCAGTCTCCTCTCACTCCAGTTGTTGAATGTCATAAACTTGTCTTCTGGTTCTGTTGTGTCTTTGGCTCTGCCACACCTCTTCTGTCAGCATTTCCTCCAGTTTCTGAGTGCCTTTGGATGGTGAAGGAAACTGGACTTACTGACACCTGGACTTTCTTGGACATTTCTCTGTAGGACAGACCCACATTTTTAAGTGTTCTGATGGTCTGTCTCTTCTATTGTTAATTGCCTTTTCCTCTTTTCCATTTTTATAGTAACACACTACTTTCTGCAGTACAATACTGTTCAAATAATTGTCACAACGGTATGGTACCAAAGTGTGTTCCAACCCTAATCCAACAAAGTGGAAGTGCTGCTGGGTCTTCTTCTTGGTGATTATCCACAGGTGCTCTCTGGAAACTTGTGGTGTGTCTGGTTGTTTAGAGTCAAAAAAAGAAAAAAAAAAAAATCTGCATTCGCATGCTAGGCACACTGTAGGATTTGTGTAAAAATAAAATGTCTTTATTAATTCATGGCATTTTTTAAAAATACAGTCAACGTGTTGCAACCTCTGGTCTTCATCAGGGCTTTTTTCACTAGTGAGTTGCACACCTTCATACAATCACTTTGATGACCTGAAGGAGGGAGGTGTGAGGGGAAAGAAAAGAGAGAAACAAAAAAAAACATGCATACAGACAAACATATACATTTGCACACATATACACACACGCACACAAATAATAATAATAAAATAAATTAATTAATTAATTTAAAAAAATAAAAAATGAAAAAGAAAAAATAATAATGAAAAAAGTATATAAAAAAAAAATCAACAAAAAACAAAACAAAGAAGTATATTAAAAAAAAAAAAAAAAAAAAAAAAAATATATATATATATATATATATATATACACACAAATACACATTGAGGTTTTCCTTTAAATAGCAGTGTTCCGTTTCATGTGACGTCAGCCCGGTTAGCTCAGTCGGTAGAGAATCAGACTCATAATCTCAAGGTTGCTGGTTCGAGCCCCACGTTGGGCATGAACATTTGGAGGGAGGTGGGTTGTTCATGTTCAAACCTTTACTAAGTGCTGTGAGAAATGCCACATCGGTAGGTATAGCTTTAACAAAACATTAGTATAAACAAAGCAGTCGTCCCTGGGTGAGTTCGAACCACCAACCTTTCAGTTAACAGCCGAACTGCGCCACAGAGACACACATGCCCATATATGGCCGTACAGAACCCTCATGAAATTACTTCCGGTGCTGCGCAGAACCAATTGAGGTTTTCCTTTAAATAGCAGTGTTCCGTTCCATGTGACGTCAGCCCGGCTAGCTCAGTCGGTAGAGAATCAGACTCATAATCTCAAGGTTGCTGGTTCGAGCCCCACGTTGGGCTCAAACACTTTTTTTTAAACCACCTTCTGATACTTTGTTGACACGTGATCCGTGTTTTTGCCCCATTCTCGACACTTTCAGCTCACTTTTTCAGATCAATGTCCTTAAATCTCTGTTGCAGACTGACACAGCTCTGCTCTTCAAATGTCAATCACCCACAGCTCGTGCAGACGGTACGAGGTCACAGGCCCCGCCCACTTTCCTCGGTTTCCATAGCGACAAACACTGGAAACAATTCATCACGTCTCCCACTGGTCTGTGTGCTGCAGCTAATCATCTAGTTCACTGAAAAACTCCGTTTTCTCTCTTTTCATACAATAAAACTCAACTTTACTCTCAGCTTTAACCCTTTCATGCATGAATTACGACAATATTAGTCCACATTTTTTTCTTCAGTCATTTTAATCCTCTTTAGGTCTCAAAAAAACAATGCAAGTCAAATTGTTTTAGCAATCTATTTTTCATGGAGTTACAAAAATGTCCACTCAGCTGGACACCATGTGTTTAATTTTTCAAGCAAACAAATATTTATTTAAGCCCATCATTAGAAAGTGTATGGAAGGAAATCTGTTTCATCAGATTTTGAATTAGAAATGCTATTGAATTTCTAGCACTGAATTTTTTTTCCAACAAAATTAAGTATCTGAATTTTTTTTTTCACTGAAATTAAGTATCTGAATATTTTTTTGCACCAAAATTAAGTATCTGAATATTTTTTTAACTGAAATTAAGTATCTGAATATTTTTTTTGCACCAAAATTAAGTATCTGAATATTTTTTTGCACTGAAATTAAGTATCTGAATTTTTTTTTTTTCACTTAAATTAAGTATCTGAATATTTTTTTCACTGAAATTAAGTATCTGAATTTTTTTTTTCACTCAAATTAAGTATCTGAATTTTTTTTTTCACTGAAATTAAGTATCTGAATATTTTTTTTCACTGAAATTAAGTATCTGAATATTTTTTTTGCACTGAAATTAAGTATCTGAATATTTTTTTCACTGAAATTAAGTGTCTGAATTTTTTTTTTTTCACTGAAATTAAGTATCTGAATATTTTTTTCACTGAAATTAAGTATCTGAATTTTTTTTTTCACTGAAATTAAGTATCTGAATATTTTTTGCACTGAAATTAAGTATCTCAATGTTTTTTGCACGAAATTAAGCATCTGAATATTTTTTGCACTGAAATTAAGTATCTGAATTTTTTTTTAACTGAAATTAAGTATCGGAATATTTTTTTCACTGAAATTAAGTATCTGATTTTTTTTTTTCACTGAAATTAAGTGTCTGAATTTTTTTTGCACTGAAATTAAGTATCTGAATATTTTTTTAACTGAAATTAAGTATCTGAATATTTTTTTCACTGAAATTAAGTATCTGAATTTTTTTTTTTCACTGAAATTAAGTATCTGAATATTTTTTTCACTGAAATTAAGTATCTGAATATTTTTTTTTCACTGAAATTAAGTATCTGAATTTTTTTTTTTCACTCAAATTAAGTGTCTGAATTTTTTTTTTTCACTGAAATTAAGTATCTGAATATTTTTTTGCACCAAAATTAAGTATCTGAATATTTTTTTGCACTGAAATTAAGTATCTGAATTTTTTTTTTTCACCGAAATTAAGTATCTGAATATTTTCACTGAAATTAAGCATCTGAATATTTTTTGCACTGAAATGAAGTATCTGAATATTTTTTTCACTGAAATGAAGTATCTGAATTTTGAACACTTTTGACTGGCAGTGTGTATATTATTTGTGCAGTTGATAACAGCTTTTCTGCTGCTTTCATTCTACTTACACAGTGTAAGTTTAACACACAATAATTTGTCTTGCGATTAACAAAACATTACTATAAACAAAGCAGTCGTCCCTGGGTGAGTTCGAACCAGCAACCTTTCAGTTAACAGCCGAACTGCGCCACAGAGACACACATGCCCATATATGGCCGTACAGAACCCTCATGAAATTACTTCCGGTGCTGCGCAGAACCAATTGAGGTTTTCCTTTAAATAGCAGTGTTCCGTTCCATGTGACGTCAGCCCGGCTAGCTCAGTCGGTAGAGAATCAGACTCATAATCTCAAGGTTGCTGGTTCGAGCCCCACGTTGGGTGCAAACAGTTTTTTTTAATCCACCTTCTGATACTTTGTTGACACGTGATCCGTGTTTTTGCCCCATTCTCGAAACTTTCAGCTCACTTTTTCAGATCAATGTCCTTAAATCTCTGTTGCAGACTGACACAGCTCTGCTCTTCAAATGTCAATCACCCACAGCTCGTGCAGACGGTACGAGGTCACAGGCCCCGCCCACTTTCCTTGGTTTCCATAGCGACAAACACTGGAAACAATTCATCACGTCTCCCACTGGTCTGTGTGCTGCAGCTAATCATCTAGTTCACTGAAAAACTCCGTTTTCTCTCTTTTCATACAATAAAACTCAACTTTACTCTCAGCTTTAACCCTTTCATGCATGAATTACGACAATATTAGTCCACATTTTTTTCTTCAGTCATTTTAATCCTCTTTAGGTCTCAAAAAAACAATGCAAGTCAAATTGTTTTAGCAATCTATTTTTCATGGAGTTACAAAAATGTCCACTCAGCTGGACACCATGTGTTTAATTTTTCAAGCAAACAAATATTTATTTAAGCCCATCATTAGAAAGTGTATGGAAGGAAATCTGTTTCATCAGATTTTGAATTAGAAATGCTATTGAATTTCTAGCACTGAATTTTTTTTCCAACAAAATTAAGTATCTGAATATTTTTTTTCACTGAAATTAAGTATCTGAATATTTTTTGCACCAAAATTAAGTATCTGAATATTTTTTTAACTGAAATTAAGTATCTGAATATTTTTTTTGCACCAAAATTAAGTATCTGAATATTTTTTTGCACTGAAATTAAGTATCTGAATTTTTTTTTTTTCACTTAAATTAAGTATCTGAATATTTTTTTCACTGAAATTAAGTATCTGAATTTTTTTTTTCACTCAAATTAAGTATCTGAATTTTTTTTTTCACTGAAATTAAGTATCTGAATATTTTTTTTCACTGAAATTAAGTATCTGAATATTTTTTTTGCACTGAAATTAAGTATCTGAATATTTTTTTCACTGAAATTAAGTGTCTGAATTTTTTTTTTTTCACTGAAATTAAGTATCTGAATATTTTTTTCACTGAAATTAAGTATCTGAATTTTTTTTTTCACTGAAATTAAGTATCTGAATATTTTTTGCACTGAAATTAAGTATCTCAATGTTTTTTGCACGAAATTAAGCATCTGAATATTTTTTGCACTGAAATGAAGTATTTGAATATTTTTTTTCACTGAAATTAAGTATCTGAATTTTTTTTTTCGCTGAAATTAAGTATCTGAATGTTTTTTGCACTAAAATTAAGCATCTGAATATTTTTTGCACTGAAATTAAGTATTTGAATATTTTTTTGCACTGAAATTAAGTATCTGAATTTTTTTTTTTGCACTGAAATTAAGTATCTGAATATTTTTTTAACTGAAATTAAGTATCTGAATTTTTTTTTTCACTCAAATTGAGTGTCTGAATTTTTTTTTTTTCACTGAAATTAAGTATCTGAATATTTTTTTCACTGAAATTTAGTATCTGAATATTTATTTGCACCAAAATTAAGTATCTGAATATTTTTTTGCACTGAAATTAAGTATCTGAATTTTTTTTTTTCACTGAAATTAAGTATCTGAATTTTTTTTTTTCACTGAAATTAAGTATCTGAATATTTTTTGCAATGAAATTAAGTATCATAATGTTTTTTGGACGAAATTAAGCATCTGAATATTTTTTGCACTGAAATTAAGTATTTGAATATTTTTTTGCACTGAAATTAAGTATCTGAATTTTTTTTTTTCACTGAAATTAAGTATCTGAATTTTTTTTTTCACCGAAATAAAGTATCTGAATATTTTTTTTGCACTGAAATTAAGTATCTGAATATTTTTTTCACTGAAATTAAGTATCTGAATATGTTTTTGCACCAAAATTAAGTATCTGAATATTTTTTTTGCACTGAAATTAAGTATCTGAATTTTTTTTTTTTCACTGAAATTAAGTATCTGAATTTTTTTTTTTTCACTGAAATTAAGTATCTGAATATTTTTTTGCACCAAAATTAAGTATCTGAATATTTTTTTGCACTGAAATTAAGTATCTGAATTTTTTTTTGCACTGAAATTAAGTATCTGAATATTTTTTACACTGAAATTAAGTATCTGAATGTTTTTTGCACGAAATTAAGTATTTGAATTTTTTTTGCACTGAAATTAAGTACTTGAATATTTTTTTGCACTGAAATTAAATATCTGAATTTTTTTTTTCACTGAAATTAAGTATCTGAATTTTTTTTTTTCACTGAAATTAAGTATCTGAATTTTTTTTTTTGCACTGAAATTAAGTATCTGAATATTTTTTTAACTGAAATTAAGTATCTGAATTTTTTTTTTCACTCAAATTGAGTGTCTGAATTTTTTTTTTTTCACTGAAATTAAGTATCTGAATATTTTTTTCACTGAAATTTAGTATCTGAATATTTATTTGCACCAAAATTAAGTATCTGAATATTTTTTTGCACTGAAATTAAGTATCTGAATTTTTTTTTTTCACTGAAATTAAGTATCTGAATTTTTTTTTTTCACTGAAATTAAGTATCTGAATATTTTTTGCAATGAAATTAAGTATCATAATGTTTTTTGGACGAAATTAAGCATCTGAATATTTTTTGCACTGAAATTAAGTATTTGAATATTTTTTTGCACTGAAATTAAGTATCTGAATTTTTTTTTTTTCACTGAAATTAAGTATCTGAATTTTTTTTTTCACCGAAATAAAGTATCTGAATATTTTTTTCACTGAAATTAAGTATCTGAATATTTTTTTCACTGAAATTAAGTATCTGAATATGTTTTTGCACCAAAATTAAGTATCTGAATATTTTTTTTGCACTGAAATTAAGTATCTGAATTTTTTTTTTTTCACTGAAATTAAGTATCTGAATTTTTTTTTTTCACTGAAATTAAGTATCTGAATATTTTTTTGCAATGAAATTAAGTATCTGAATTTTTTTTTTCACTGAAATTAAGTATCTGAATATTTTTTTCACTGAAATTAAGTATCTGAATATTTTTTTGCACCAAAATTAAGTATCTGAATATTTTTTTCACTGAAATTAAGTATCTGAATATTTTTTTCACTGAACTTAAGTATCTGAATTTTTTATGCTATGAAATTAAGTATCTGAATTTTTTTTTTTTTCACTGAAATTAAGTATCTGAATATTTTTTTCACTGAAATTAAGTATGTGAATATTTTTTTGCACCAAAATTAAGTATCTGAATATTTTTTTGCACCAAAATTAAGTATCTGAATATTTTTTTGCACCAAAATTAAGTATCTGAATATTTTTTTTGCAATGAAATTAAGTATCTGAATATTTTTTTCACTGAAATTAAGTATCTGAATATTTTTTTGCACCAAAATTAAGTATCTGAATATTTTTTTCACTGAAATTAAGTATCTGAATATTTTTTTCACTGAACTTAAGTATCTGAATTTTTTATGCTATGAAATTAAGTATCTGAATTTTTTTTTTTCACTGAAATTAAGTGTCTGAATATTTTTTTCACTGAAATTAAGTATGTGAATATTTTTTTGCACCAAAATTAAGTATCTGAATATTTTTTTGCACTGAAATTAAGTATCTGAATTTGTTTTTTCACTGAAATTAAGTATCTGAATAATTTTTTTCACTGAAATTAAGTATCTGAATAATTTTTTTCACTGAAATTAAGTATCTGAATAATTTTTTTCACTGAAATTAAGTATCTGAATATTTTTTTTGCACTGACATTAAGTATCTGAATAATTTTTTTCACTGAAATTAAGTATCTGAATATTTTTTGCACTGAAATTAAGTATCTGAATATTTTTTGCACTGAAATTAAGTATTTGAATATTTTTTTCCACTGAAATTGAGTATCTGAATTTTTTTTTGTCGCTGAAATTAAGTATCTGAATTTTTTTTGCACTGAAATTAAGTATCGGAATGTTATTTGTCTCTGAATTCAATTATGTTCATAAATTTAGAATAAAAAAAAAATCAGATGCAAAAAATTCAGATCACACATCCACACTGACCGTCTGCATTGGCATCACATGACCAACCTAACATAACTTGATTGGCTGGTTTTCATTTCGACTTGAGATACAATCGATTGGTTTTCCTTCGTGTCCTGGATGTGTGATCTGAATTTTTTGTATCTAAATTATTTGCTTCTGAGTTTTTTGCATCTGAATTTTTTTTATTCTAAATTTATGAACATAGTTGAATTCAGAGACAGAAAAAAAATTCAGATATTTAATTTCAGTGCAAAAAAAAAAAAAATTCAGATACTAAATTTCGGTCCTAAAAAAATCCAGTGCTAGAAATTCAACAGCATTCATAATTCAAAATCTGATGAAACAGATTTACTTCCACAGAAACTGGCCATAACACTCCTGTTTGTCACCGCTCTCCTACCATCATTCACTCTTTTGCGAGGTCTAAAGGGCAGGTGTGCGTTTCACTATGTAAAGATATGTAGGTTCATGAGTAGTATGTACACGTGACCACAGACAACATACATACACAGACTCATGGACTGTGGCTCAAGTCCACCCAAGGACACACATTTTCAGATGGGATTCTTCCTTCTTAAGCCCACCCCTTTTGTAAATGTAATTTTCCAACACTCATCTGTTTTTAGTTACACTTTACATATACTCTGTGACTGATTCAAGTGAAGTCGAATGTGTCTTTGTTTAACCCATAAAGACCCAAACATCCACTGGCAACCAAAGGAAGTATTAAGTATCTGAATTTTTTTTGCACTGAACTTAAGTATCTGAATTTTTTTTCTACTGAAATCATCTGAATGTTTTTTGCACTTAAATTAAGTATCTGAATTTTTTTTTTGCACTGAACTTAAGTATCTGAATTTTTTTGCACTGAACTTAAGTATCTGGATTTTTTTTTTGCACTTAAATTAAGTATCTGAAATTTTTTTTTTGCACTTAAATTAAGTATCTGAATTTTTTTGTCTCTGAATTCAACTATGTTCATAAATTTAGAATACAAAAAAATTCAGATGCAGAAAATTCAGATCACACGTCCAGGTCAGCATCGGCATCACATGACCAACCTAACATACCTTGATTGGCTGGCAGTCGTTTGGACTTGAGATAGAATCCATTACTTATCCTTGGTGTCCCGGATGTGTGATCTGAATTTTTTGCATCTAAATTTTTTGCATCTGAATTCTAAGGGCCGGACCGGACCCTTTGGCGGGCCGGATATGGACCCCAGGCCGCATGTTTGACACCCGTGGGTGAAGACCATCAGCTAAATATTTGACATTTCATCACATAAATACAGCATTTAATAAGAAATGAGCACAGAACATGCATTGTCCTCTGATTTATTTTGCAGGATTGTCGTAATCATCGGTGTTTATAAAACATAACTATTCAGTTCATCAATACAGTCTAGATGCAGGTCAACAGGCAACAAGGCACATGCTATTACAAAAGAAACAGATCGTCAGAGGTCATTCCCAAACCTACTTATCATCATATGCTATCACTTTCACTGCATTCATGTCTTTCTAGAACCTTTAGAATGACTTTCACTGCTGCTGTTTATGGGTGTAGTCCAGTAATCATTCAGATCTGGGATCACTCACAGGTCCGGTTTAAAATAATCAGACATAGACGGTACTGACAGCAGCTCCAGAGAAACACTTCCAAGTAAACATGAATCTGAACCGACTGAAATGATGTAGTGCTTTGAATGTGCAACATCTGCTGCAACCAAAATTAGATTTTATAACTGATTTTTCATTGTCCGACTATAACCGGACACTTGAAAATAGTCGCTTTTCCATTGACCCTCAAATTGTGTGAATATAACCTGCGCATAAATATTTGCCTGATGGAAAAACGACAACTTTGCCAAAGTTTTTGCGCTGGCAAGACGTGGTTTTTCAGGCGTAGCACAAATGCTACATTGCACAAAACTGCAATGGAAAGACCTTTTTCCACAACTAGAGTCGCATGAATAAAAAAAGCCGGATGTTGACGGACGTTACAAGTGAAGACGAGTTTTAAAAGAAACATGTGGACATACCAGGAAACCAAATAATTTTTGAATTTAGTACGAGATAGAGGGGTAAAATATAATAATAATAATGAATATATCTGTAAATCAACAACATATTTACGTTCGTCGCCATGTTTATGGAATGACTTCTCATATCATCTCGCGATAATAAATAAACAAATCATCGCATTTGTGATTGAATGGAAAAACGACAACTTCGCCAAAGTTTTTGCACTGGCAAGACGTGGTTTTTCGGGTGTAGTGCAAATGGTATATCGCACAAAACTGCAGTGGAAAGAGCTTTTTCCACAACTAGAGTCACGTGACTAAAAAAAGCCGGATGATGACGGATGTTATAACAAGCGAAGAAGAAGAGTTTTAAAAGAAACGTGTGGACACACCAGGACACCCAATCATTTTTTAATTTAGTACAGGATGGAGGGGTAGTATATAATAATAATGAGTATATCTGTAAATCAACACCATATTTATGTTCGTTGCCATGTTTATGGAATGACTTCTCATATCATCTCGCGATAATAAATAAACAAATCATCGCATTTGTGATTGAATGGAAAAACGACAACTTCGCCAAAGTTTTTGCTCTGGCAAGAGATGTTTTTTCAGGCGTAGCGCAAATGGTATATCGCACAAAACTGCAATGGAAAGACATTTTTCCGCAACTAGAGTGGCATGAATAAAAAAAGCCGGATGTTGACAGACGTTATAACAAGCGAAGAAGAAGAGTTTTAAAAGAAACGTGTGGACGTACCAGGAAACCCAATCATTTTTTAATTTAGTACAGGATAGAGGGGTAATATATAATCCTACTATAACGGACGTTCTGTGTGCGATACGTGTCCCGATGTTGCAGCACAGGAGGGCGTACTGGTGCAATACAGCTGTTGCACCACAGGAGGGCGCTATCGTACAATGGCACCACGGGTACAATGCAGCTAGTAATAATAATGATGAATATATCTGTAAATCAACATGATATTTACGTTCATCGCCATGTTTATGGAATGACTTCTTGTGTCATCTGGCGATAGTAAATAAACAAATCATCGCATTTGTGATTTAATGGAAAAATCGACATTACACACTTTTGTTTTTTCCACACTTAATAAATATCGGTAAAGTTTCGTGCAGACGTCCAATGGAAAAGCGACTAATGTTGTAAATCAGGAGCGTTTGCTCTTCAGACCCATCATCTGACAACATTATGATCTACAGGAGTTCTTCTCCAACCACCACAACTCTGTCAAACAACAGAAAATGTGGAAAAGTCTTCAGTCGATCAGATAAAGCAGCACAGGATAGACAGTCTGTCAGGTGGCTCCGGTCCTAGCTCTGGTCTTCTTTCTGAGCTTGTACTGCCTGGTCCTGGTCTGTGGTTCCAGTTGAAGCCAAAGTGGTCTGGTCCCTCTGTGAGGCGTTCAGGGCCAGCTGCATGGCCCAGATGCTCAGCGGCCTCATGTAGGCCAGAGAGCGGTAGATGCTCTTCTCACAGTAGGCCTCAGGAGTCTGGAAGGCCATGCCCAGCTGTTCCCACACAGTCCGGTAACAGCCTTCAGCCGTACGCAGGCCTTCGGTCAACATACCCTGAGGAGGACAACAGCAATACAGTCACAAACAGATAGTCACAGAAAAAATTATTGGAGCATCAAAAGTCATTTTGGTCATAAAATGATTCTATGGGTCAGTCTTCATGTTGGCCTGATGGTTTTAGAAATATTTAACTCATGAAAAGTGTTGAAAAAGGCTTATGACTACATTTCTCAACTCCATTCATTTACTTCTGAAAAATAACCGATTTGGACATAAGAGGTTTCTGTCATATCAGTCCCCGGACTTCTACTTGTTTTGTCTGTCTTGTGTGTCGTTTCCTGTTTTATTTTGTTAAGTTTCCCTCATGTGTCTTGTCTGGTGTCTTTACTTCCTTTTTGTGTTCACCTTTTCCCTGATTACCTGACTCCTCCCTGATTGTCTCCACCTGTGTCCGAATTTCTTCCCGCCCTCTTGTGTATTTAAACCCTGTGTTCTCCCCTGTTCATTGCCAGTTCGTTTTCCTCCTTTTGGTGTGTTAACTTACCAGCGTTTTTTGGATCCTGTTTGTTCGCCTGCCTGTTGTGACCCGTTTTGCCCTTTGACCACCGTCTCTGCCTGTCCCTCGTCTGCCTGCTCGTCTGTCTTCGACCTGGTTCGTCTATCACACCTGAGAATTCGCCTGACCCCTGTCTGTTCATCCGCCTCGGTGCCCTATCCTGGTTTCGACCCCTGCCTGGACTATCGGTACGTGAGCCTGCCTATCCCCATGTACGTTTGCCTGAGTGATTGTCCTCCTGTGTATGACCTGGTCTGTCCCCTGACTCTTCTGTGTTTCTTCCTAGTCGGGTTCCCCTCGTGTGCTCCCGACCAGGGCTGTAAAGTGGTTCTCCTGGAATCCGAAACCAAGACGGTTCCCCACCACAGCCACACTGAAGAAAGATCCATTACTTTCCTGTGTGAATTATTAACTCTGACTGTATTCAATAAATCCCCTTTAATTGTATTTCCGTCTGAGGGTCTTGCATCTGGGTCCGGTTCTCGTACCATCAGTCCTAACAGTACGAACTGGCCAGATATGGACCCAGCAGACCTTGACCAGGTCCGGGAGGCAATTCGGGCGCAGGAGCACCGTCTAGGGGGGCACGAGCAGGTGTTACAAACTATCCTCGACAAGATGAACCAGCTCTCTGTCCAGATCGCCCAGTCCTCCCTCACTCAGGTTCAGGTGCCTGCCCAGCCGGCTGAGCCCGTACCTTCTGTTTCGTCCGCACGAGTCCCGGATGAACCTAATATCCCTCCGCCAAATAAGTACTCAGGTAACCCAGAGACTTGCAGAAATTTCTTTACTCAGATTCAGTTAATTATTGAGGCTCAGCCAAGGCGCTTTTCTAATGACTCTGCTAAGATAGCGTACGTGGCTAGTTTATTGGAGGGTCCCCCCCTAAGTTATTTCAATGCCTTATTGGAACAGGAATCCCCAGTGGCCCGCTCCTATTCTAGATTATGTGCTGAACTAAAACGTGTGTATGATCACCCCGTTCGGGGTGAGCAGGCTGCTCTACTGCTTATGAGGCTGAGGCAGGGGGAGCGACCCATCAGACAATATGTGTGTGAGTTCCGTTCTCTGGCGGTTGAGTCCGAGTGGAACGAGAAAGCTCTAATAACTGCTTTTCGGTCGGGTCTCACTCGAGCCATCGGACGTGAGATGGCGCTCCGCCAGGAATTAAGGACCCTGGAGGAGGTCATCGAGGCGGCCATCCAGACCTCCGACCAGATGACCTTCTGGAACGCAGAACCGTCACGGACCCGTCCGTTATCCCAGGCGGCTGAAAGCTATCCGGCGTCAGGACTCCCGTTCCCAGTAACTGAGGCAGGTGACGGGCCTAAGGAGGAGGTCATGCAGCTGGGTCGCACTCGTCTCTCGGCGGAGGAACATCGGCGCCGTCTGGTGGCAGGGCTCTGCCTCTACTGTGGTCAGGATGGGCATCGGGTGGCTAACTGTCCCAGCAAAAACAAGTCAGCCTCAGGTGAGGACAGATTAATTAGCCGAACTGTATGTGTATCCGATTCTTCTCGCCTGCAACCTATGATCCTTCTCAGTTCTGCCTCCCTGTCATTGCAGCACCCCGTGTTAATAGACTCAGGTTCGGACGCCAATCTAATGGACATCAACCTCGCCCTGAAGCTGGGACTCGGTCTGAAGCCCCTTGAAAGACCGCTGGAGGCTAAAGCACTAGATGACCGGTTAATATGTCGGATCACCCAGCGCACTCAACCTGTGACTGTCCGGTTCTCTGATGGTCACTCAGAATCTCTGTCCTTTCATGTATATCAGTCTGAGGCTCATCCCCTTATTTTAGGTTTCCCCTGGCTCCAGCGTCACAATCCCTGTATGGACTGGAGCACAGGGAAGGTCCGGGCATGGGGGGAGGGGTGCGCCTCTTGTTTAGTAGGGTTATTCAGTCTGAGCCACAATCCCAGTTTCCATTCACCACGGTGGCCTCAGTTCAGTCCTTTAAGGTGGATGAGGCGGATTTCCCGGCTCTCAGTAAAGTACCAGAACAGTATCATGACCTGAAACAGGTATTTAGTAAGACCCGGGCTACATCTCTACCCCCACACAGACCCTACGACTGCGCCATAGACCTCCGTCCTGGAACCTGTCCCCCGAGAGGGAGGTTATACTCCCTGTCGGGCCCTGAGACGGCCGCCATGCAGAAGTATATAGATGAGTCACTGGCCGCAGGGTTGATTAGACCGTCCTCGTCACCTGCAGGAGCAGGGTTTTTCTTTGTAGATAAGAAAGACAAGACTCTGAGACCCTGTATTGATTACAGAGGTCTCAATGAGATTACTGTCCGTAATCGATACCCGTTACCCCTGATGTCATCTGCTTTCGAGCTCCTGCATGGAGCCCGGATTTTTACTAAACTGGACCTCAGGAA
Source organism: Sphaeramia orbicularis (assembly GCF_902148855.1). Taxonomy (NCBI): domain Eukaryota; kingdom Metazoa; phylum Chordata; class Actinopteri; order Kurtiformes; family Apogonidae; genus Sphaeramia; species Sphaeramia orbicularis. Next base: position 40,008,629 of record NC_043974.1, on the reverse strand, counting down.
TGCATATCATCTGGTGAGAATCAGAGAGGGAGATGAATGGAAGACGGCATTTAACACCCCTAGTGGGCATTATGAATATTTGGTGATGCCTTTTGGTTTGACTAATGCTCCTGCTGTCTTTCAGGCCCTAGTTAATGACGTCCTCCGTGAAATGCTTAACCTGTTCGTGTTTGTCTATCTGGATGACATTTTGATTTTCTCCCCCGATGAGAAGTCACATATCCAGCATGTCCGTCAGGTCCTGCAGAAACTGCTCGAAAACCAGCTGTACGTTAAAGCTGAGAAGTGCGAATTCCACCGGTCCTCCGTCTCCTTTCTTGGTTTCATCATCGGCGAGGGGAGTGTCCAGATGGACCCGGAGAAGGTCAGCGCTGTCAGGGACTGGCCCACACCCACATCTCGCAAAGAGGTACAGAGATTTTTGGGTTTTGCTAATTTTTATCGGAAGTTCATTCGGGGTTTCAGCAATGTGGCTGCCCCCTTGCACTGTCTCACCTCCCCTAAGACTGTTTTCAGTTGGAGCCCCGAAGCCGAGGAGGCGTTTGGGTCGCCTTAAAACGGCTTTCACGTCAGCACCAATCCTGTCCGTCCCTGATCCGGCCCTGCAGTTTGTGGTGGAGGTGGATGTTTATGTTTACGCATTTGGCAGACGCTTTTTTCCACAGCGACTTACAGGGGAAAACCAATTAAATCACTCAATCAATCAAATTTTATTATATAGCGCCAGATCACAAAAAAGTTATCTCTTGACATAGAGTTGGTCAAAACCAGACTCTAAGTCAATTCTACAGAAACCCAACAGAATCCTCCAGGAGCAAACACTTGTGACTGGTGACAGTGGCGAGGAAAAACTTCCCTTTAACAGCAGAAACCTGGAGCAGACCCAGACTCCTGGAGGATGGCCGTCTGCCTTGACCAGTTGGGGTTAAAGAGAGAGAGTAGAGAAGGGGAAAAAGAGAGAGCGATAGAGATAGAGACTGGGGGAGAGGGGGAGAAGGGGGGAGGAGGGGGGAGACACATGGAGGCGGTTGAGGATGATGAGGGCAGGGAAGAGGCCGGACCACCGCAGCAGGTCCAGAGATAATCGTGAAAGAATCTGTGGTTGTCCTGGGAAAAACCTTATTAGAATATTTAAAATGGAATGTTTGAAAGTGCTAGGACAGGAGGTGCTCTCGGAAGAGCTGGGTCTTCAGGAGCTTCTTGAAGATAGGCAGGGATGACTCTGTTCTTGTAGCACTTGGTAGAGCGTTCCACCAACGTGGAACGACCCATGAAAAGAGCCTGGATTGTCTTGTACAAGGTCTGGGGACCACCAGACTACGTTCCCCACGATGCTTCTGATGTGGGGGTGGGGGCTGTCATCTCACAAAGATCTCCAAGTGACAATAAGCTCCCCCCATGTGCTTTCCTGTCACGGAGGCTGTCTAAGGCTGACAGGAACTACGACATCGGGAATCGGGAGCTGTTAGCCATCAAGGTGGCGCTAGAGGAATGGAGGCACTGGTTGGAGGGAACGGAGGTCCTGTTCTTGGTTTGGACAGACCATAAGAACCTGGAATATCTGCGCTCCGCCAAGCGTCTAAACTCCAGACAGGCCAGGTGGGCTCTTTTTTTCACTCGTTTTAATTTTTTTCTGTCTTATCGGCCAGGCTCTAAGAATGGCAAACCTGACGCCCTGTCCAGAATGTTTTCTCTTACTGATTCTGTCCTTGAACCTGAAACTATTCTGCCAGATTCCTGTGTGGTGGGGGCTTTTCTGTGGGATATTGAGAGGTCTGTGATGGAGGCCCTTAAAGACTGTGACGTCCCGGAGGGGGTTCCGCCGGACCGGCTGTTTATCCCTGTTTCTCTCCGCCCACAGGTGATTCACTGGGCTCACACCTCCAGGATGACATGCCACCCAGGGGTTCAGCGCACCATGTTTTTCATAAACAGCGGTTCTGGTGGCCTAGCATGGTAACGGAGGTGGCGGAGTATGTGGCTGCGTGTCCCGTCTGTGCCTCATGTAAATCATCCCACTCAGCTCCAGCCGGTCAGTTGTGTCCTCTACCAGTTCCCAAGAGGCCATGGTCTGACATCTCCCTGGACTTCGTGACTGGACTGCCCCTCTCGGACGGTAATACCACCATACTCACTATTGTGGACAGATTTTCTAAAATGGTCCATTTTGTAGCCATGCCTAAACTCCCTACCGCTAAGGAGACGGCGGAGGCCGTTTTGTACAATGTGTGCAGAATTCATGGTTTTCCTAAAGACGTGGTCTCCGATAGGGGACCGCAGTTTGTCGCCCGCTTCTGGCGGGCTTTTTGTGCCCTCATTGGGGCATCTGTCAGTCTGTCATCTGGATATCATCCTCAGACTAATGGGCAAACGGAACGGGTCAACCAGGTGTTGGAAGCCGGCCTGCGGGTGTTGGCGTCTCAGAACCCGGCCTCGTGGAGCCGCCAGCTGATGTGGGTGGAGGTCGCCCACAATACCCTTCCCTGCGCCTCCTCTGGACTGTCCCCGTTCCATGTGGTCCACGGATATCAGCCGCCCCTGTTTCCTTCTTCCGAGAAGGAGGTCAGCGTTCCGTCGGCCCAGGTCCTCATTAGGCGCTGCACCTCCTGCAGCGCCTCCAAGTCCTCCACTTGGATGCGGGCCAGGCAGGCCCTGTTGAAGTCCGCCGGCTATTATAAGACTATGGCGGACCGCCGCAGGACCCCTGCACCGGCTTATCAGCAGGATCAGCGGGTGTGGCTGTCCACGCGTCATCTGCCATTGAGGGTGGAAAGCCGTAAGCTGACTCCCAGGTTTGTTGGCCCATTTCCCATCTCAAAAGTTATTAACCCTGTTTCTGTCCGCTTAAAGCTGCCAAGAACCATGAAGATCCACCCCACTTTTCATGTCAGTCAAGTCAAACCTGCGAAGGAAAGCCAGCTGGTACCCCCCACCCAGCCTCCACCACCGCCCTGGATCATTGATGGTGAACCAGTTTACTCCGTGCGCCGGCTCCTGGCGGCCCGTCGCCGTGGACGTGGATTCCAGTACCTGGTGGATTGGGAGGGATACGGACCAGAAGAGCGATCCTGGGTCCCTGCGTCCTTCATCCTGGACCCGGACCTCATCAGGGATTTTCATCACTGCCATCCTGAGGTTCCTGGTCCGTCTGGAGCCGTCCCTTGAGGGGGGGGTACTGTCATATCAGTCCCCGGACTTCTACTTGTTTTGTCTGTCTTGTGTGTCGTTTCCTGTTTTATTTTGTTAAGTTTCCCTCATGTGTCTTGTCTGGTGTCTTTACTTCCTTTTTGTGTTCACCTTTTCCCTGATTACCTGACTCCTCCCTGATTGTCTCCACCTGTGTCCAAATTTCTTCCCGCCCTCTTGTGTATTTAAACCCTGTGTTCTCCCCTGTTCATTGCCAGTTCGTTTTCCTCCTTTTGGTGTGTTAACTTACCAGCGTTTTTTTGGATCCTGTTTGTTCGCCTGCCTGTTGTGACCCGTTTTGCCCTTTGACCACCGTCTCTGCCTGTCCCTCGTCTGCCTGCTCGTCTGTCTTCGACCTGGTTCGTCTATCACACCTGAGAATTCGCCTGACCCCTGTCTGTTCATCCGCCTCGGTGCCCTATCCTGGTTTCGACCCCTGCCTGGACTATCGGTACGTGAGCCTGCCTATCCCCATGTACGTTTGCCTATGGTGTGGCTTGTGATTATGCTCAGGAGAGATCTACATAATGTTACCAATTCATGCCAGAAAAGATATGTAGTGTATTAAAACTTTAATAAAGATATGTGTAAAAAAACAAAACAACAACGAAAAGAACAACAAAATCCATGTATACAAGAGAACAGCTGTAGAATAGCTGTCCGCTGTAGTGACCAGTGTGCATGAAAGGGTTAAATTAGAGCTGCAACCGATTAATCGATTAGGTGCTTGAAGAGAATGTAAAAATTCACGATTCGATTAATCAACTCGAATTAATTGAATGGAAACATATTCTATTGCAGTTTTCCTGAATTGAAGCTTCTTTGTGCGTCACAATAAGCGTCCGTGTGAAACACAACAGTGGAACCAATGTTTAACAGCAGAGAAATGAAGAAAACAAAGCTTTGATTCAGGAGAATTGTGGTTGAATGATTTTTTTTGGATCAGTTTGAAGCGATTAATCGGTTGCAGCTCTACTTTAAATCACTGTTTTCACTTTAAATCACTGTGCCCTGAAATGTGTAAATACTGTACACTGACTATACATTTAGTTTTCTACAGATTTTTGAATTAGAAGTGTTTGGTTTACAGTATTACACAGGAAGTTTTTTAGACTAAGTTTTTTAGCATGTTTCTGAGAGTATATACTAACCTTAATGTCAGTGTTATCTGGTTACTAACCTTATGCTGTATGCAAAGATCCTGAATACTTACATTTCCCTTGGTATTAATAAAATATCTATCTATCTATCTATCTATCTATCTATCTATCTATCTATCTATGTTCAGAAGTTATTCAACAGTTGACATCAGTAGATGATTTTGGTTGCCAGTGGCTGTTTGGGTCTTTATGGGTTTAATCAAAACAAATCCATAATTCCTAATATGATGTAAAATTAAATGGGGAATTGTAATTATATTTAAATATATCTGGATATTTTTGCATTCTTCTGCAATAATCAGTAGACTTCATGGACACTATAATATAAATTACATTTTTCCACCGTGTCATTCTTCCACCCTCACCTTGGTCCAGTCACTGTCCATCCATCATAAGTCTGGTCTGCATATCCAGAGTTCTCAATGAGTCCGTCTCCATCCAGGTCGAACTTCATCTCCGACTCCATCACCGCCTGCCAAACCGAGAACCACAGAGATGAACAGAACATGTTTGTGACAGTGCAACCCAAACAGCAGATATCTTATATTATATTTAACCCATGAAGACCCAAACATCCACTGGTGACCGAAAGCATCTACTGACCTAAACTGTTTAATACTTGTTTATCCACTAATCCTATCAATACATGTAAATAATTTGTGCAAAATACAGTTTGTCATCTTTTCATGGTCATCAGATGTGACCCATTTGGACGTTCAGAGGCTCCGTAGTTACCGTGGAAACACCGCAATCATCTACAACATTGATTCACCAGTAAAACCCATGGAGTTGGATCAATAACAGTGGATAGACACATGTGGTTTATGTTCATTTAATGATATATTTTACTGAAACAATCACTTTTTCTGCAGTTTCTGACATAATGACCCTTAAACTTTAATCTGATCTTAAAGAACATCTACTGTCATACCCGCAGCCAGACGTTAGTCTGGTCTCGTCTGTCTTTTATGTTTGTTTGTCGTTTCCTGTCTTATTTTGTTAAGTTTCCCCTCATGTGTCTTGTCTGTCGTCTTTACTTCCTGTTCTCTGTTCTCCTGACCTCTTACCTGATTACCTGTCTCCGCCCTGATTTGCTCCACCTGTGTCCTAGTTGTCTTCCCTCCCTTTTGTGTATTTAAACCCTGTCCTTTCCCCTTGTCAGTCGCCAGTTTGTAACTCTAGTAGTTCTTACCAGCGTCTTGACCTCGTTTGTTCGTTTTGTCTGCCTGTTGTGACCCTTTTGGATTCCTCGGTTTTTTGCCTACTGCCTGCTCCCTGTCGGTTTTTGTCTGCCTCATCTGGTTTCCTGGTTTCGATCTTCTCGCCCTGACTTTCTGGTACGTGAGTATCTGTCTAGCCCATATGTCCTGTGCCTGAGTGATAGCCTGCCTGTGCATGACCTGTTTCCGTCCCTGACCTCCCTTTGCTTTTCCCCAGTCGGGGAAATACCCCAAACGCCGCTCGGGGAGACGGGCTGCCGCCCTCGAACCGAGGACGAATCAGAGGAGGATATCTTCCACCTTTATCCTCAAGATTCTGTCATTATTATTATTCTTCACCTGTGTGTGAATAATAA